>NC_053024.1:258268959-258451597 GCF_003073215.2 Triticum urartu
AATACTTACCTGCAGCCCCTGTGCAGCCTGGCCTGGCCAGCGGCCCAGCAGGCCGGCCCAGCCCAACTGCCAGGAGCTTCTTCAAGCTCCTGCCAGTAGGAGCTGCTGCGTGGCCACGCCAGCCGGCCGTGGCCACGTCTCCTCGCCACCTCCTGCTTCCCCTCCTTGTCGCTCTGGCCTCCCTAGACGTCGCCACGATGCCCCGTTTCCCCCCTCACTCTCCCGTGCCCATTCTCTCCTCTCCCTCGCTCTCTCTCACCGCGCCCGAATGCTGCCGTCACCGCCGTTCGCCATAGCCGCAGCCACCGCCCCGGCCTCGCCCCTCCGACGTGCCCACAAGCTCCGCGCCACCTTCCTCGTCCTCTCCGTCAAGCCAGGCAACTCCGAGCGCCCCGTATCGTCGTCACCGCCGTCGTCTTCTTCGTCAGCCACCCGAGATCGCCGGCGACGTTCCGGCTACACCGAGCCTTCCCCGAACTCGCCGACCCTGCCGTTGGATCCGCTGTGAGCCCCGCCGTCGAACCCCCCTCTTCCCTGCCTCTCCGGCGCCCTCTAGCCCCTCTGCCGCTCGAGCCGAGCTCCGGCCGCCGCTGCGAGCTTCGCTCCGGCGAGCTCCGACCACCCCATGGTCTCCCGCGTGTCCCACTGGATGCGCGCGAGCCTGGGCTTCGCGTAGGTGGTCTCCGCCGCCCGAATGGTCGCCGAAGCGACGAATCCGAGGCCCTCCGTCGCGTCTGGCTCGCCGGCGTCAAGCCGCCGGCGGGTTTTGACCCCGCTGACCAGGAGGTTTGACCTCTCGTGGGTCGCTGACATGTGGGGCCCGGCCCTATTAATTTTTAGTTAGGATTAGTTTAACAACTAATTTAACCCGGTTAACTAATTGGGTCACTAACGCGTGGGCCCAACCCCATTAACTAAGCCAGTTTAGGTTTAATTTAATTAGGGTTAGCCACAGACACTGACGTGTGGACCCCACACGTCAGGTTTGACCTGGTCAGCCACCTTTGACCTGCTGACGCAGTGCTGCTGTCATGCTGACGCAATATATCATTTTCTGTTTAAAAATAAATCAGGAAATTCCAGAAAATGATATAAACTTCAAAAATTCATAGAAATTCAACCGTAGCTTAGATTGAAATAATTTATATATGAAAAATTATCAGAAAAATTCAATCTATCCATCTGTACCATTTTCATGCATGACAAACCATCTATACATGCTGTATATATGAAAACACACTTATGGCATATTTAAGAACTTAATTTGGAGTTGTATTTGAACCCTTGGTTCAAATGGACTTCAACCAAATAAATGCTAGATGCATTAGCTCAAACAACATCACATACTCATGCCATGTTCATGCATCATAATGTTGCATATGCTTGTGTTTGATTTCCGACACCGTTCCTTCTCGATAGGTCTTGCTCCGGAAAGTATTCGAGAGTACCTATCAGTGGAGCAGTGCCCCCTCCGTTGATCTACCAGGCAAGCAAACCCCCTCATTCATTCCGATACAATCCCACTCTCTCGCTCCTGCTCTCATTTTTTGCATTAGGACAACAATGATTCAACTTCTACTTTATGCTACGGTAGTTGAACCCATTCCTCTGCATGACCTATCATTGCCAAAGTAAATAGTTGAAACCCACTAGCATGTGTAGGAGTTGTTTGAGCCATGCTGTGCTTCTACCATGCCATGCCTGCTATTGCTTAGAGTTGTGTCAGGTCTGATTCATCGGGAATGAATTGGAGTGTTATGATATGTTCTGGTGCTGAGAGTTAAGCGTGTGAACACGATTTGGGAAAGGTAGCGGTGAGAGGCCATGTAGGAGTACATGGTGGGTTGTCTCATTGGGACCGTCCTTAAGAACTGAGTTCTGTGTAAGTTGTCCAATGACTAGCTACTACCACATTGGGCTCCGGGTGCTCCAAGCTCTCTCGACTTATTAACCAACTTGATCTCTGTCCAGGAGTTGCAACTAGTTTCTAGTGTTTGTAGGTAGTGCTATTTTTCTACCGAGTGGCACCCGGCAGGGTGGGCTCGGGACAGACTAGGCACAGGTGGCACGGTGTACCAAGTGGCACCCGGATGGTGGGCTTGGGAACCCTGCTCACATCGTTTAGGGCCGTGAGCGACACCCCGGGCGGATCTCCTTGCGGATGGAACCCAAATAGGTGATAAACCTGGACTAGAGTCTTGCGTGGTTAGTTAGGTCATGGCCGACACCCTCGCCAGGCTTCCGCTTGAACGTTGCCGAGATACATGACATGTATATGGTGATAAGTGGTGAGAGCGTGTGTGATGAAGTACACCCCTGCAGGGTTATCATGATCTATTCGAATAGCAATGTCCTCGATTATGCACTTCTTGGATGCTTACGTGGTACATAGACAACTTAAAATGGATACTCTAAAATGCTCAAGATAAGTGTGAGTGCTATGGATGGCCTTCTCGTAGGAGAGACGGGGATGAATCCATAGTAGTGTATTGATATGGTGATTAGTGGACTCGTGTGCGCTGCCTCACCTCAAAGGAGTTTCTCATAGTCGTAGAACAGGATAGCCACTGAGTCAAGGCTGGCTTGCTGCAACTAAACCCCACATTACCTTCTTGATACAAATGCATGTATGATAGGATCTGACGTAAGTCTTGCTGAGTACCCTTGTACTCACGTTTGCTTTATTTATGTTTTGCAGATGAGACATCTGTCTCACTAGTAGTACCGCTTGGACTTCGACGAATAGCTTGTTACCTCAGCTACGATCTTGTACCTTGGAGGGACTTGTAGATAGTCAGGCTTCTCGGCCTTTTTCTTTTGTAGTTGTCTGTACTCAGACATGTAATGCTTCCGTTGCTTGTATGCTCTGAATGATGGGTCATGTGACCCCTGTTTGTATTTATGTTATGTGGCTCTTCTGAGCCTTTATCTATATGAGTTGTGTTATGTTGTGATGCCATGTTATACAGCACATACTTGCATGTTATGCGTACGTGTGACGTATATTGCTATGTGTGGGATCCGACAATCTAGTTGTTTATCCTTGGCAGCCTCTCTTATGGGGAAATGTAGTCTGGTGCTTCCTTGAGCCATAGTAGTCCGCTACAGCCCGGTTCACCGGAGTCCTGCTAGCCCAGCACTACTGCTCAGAACACTTGACTGGCCGGCATGTGTTCCACTTCGTTCCTATGTCTGTCCCTTCGGGAAAATGTCACGCGGTGACTTCCGGAGTCCTGTTAGCCCAGTGCTACAGCCCAGATTCATACGCTGTTGACCAACATGCTCGATGTGATTCATGTATGCATGTCTCCATAGGTCTGTGCCGCTTTGGGTTCACGACTAGCCATGTCGGCCCGGGTTCTCTGTCATATGGATGCTAGCGACACTATCATATACGTGAGCCAAAAGGCGCAAACGGTCCCGGGTCATGGTAAGGCGACACCCATGGGGATACCGTGTGTGAGGCCGCAAAGTGATATGAGGTGTTACATGCTAGATCTGTGTGACTTAGAATCGGGGTCCCGACAGCAGAGACCTGCAGTTCAAGGCCTAGTGCACTGTTCAAGTTGCTTACTAGTGTAGCATAGAGTTCTAGGTGGAAGTTCAACTTAACAATCTCCACTGCAATACCGGTATATAAAATAGTGTTTTGTAACTAAAGGCAAATTCTATGTGCCTCTAGGATCTGGTGGGGGATTGCTGGAATTTTATCTATTTATGGGCCAGCCCAATAACAATTTCAGAAAATCCTAATAAATCCTAGAGGCCCACTTATCCCATTCGTGCAAGGCAAATGGCACTTCTAAAGTTTAGCCCCACATTGCTAGTTTAGAGGGAGTTGGACCTCTTTATAAGGGAGGTTCTTTCCCCACATGTATGAGCATGAGAACAAGAGGGACATCCACGCGTGCTCCTCCTCCGCCGCTCGCCTCCCCACGCCACACCATGCCTCGTCATGACACGCCACGCCGCGGGTTGCGGGAATGAGCTAAGCCGATGTCTAAAGGGAGCTGAAACATTTTCCTATAGTGGACACTGAATCCGAAAGGCTCGCCTCTTTGACTGAAGTCTGTTCGTTTCATCTCCCTTGTTCCCTTCAGCTCATGGCGTAGCCTCTCACCTCCTTCAGTTGCGCCTATAAAAGGGAGGTCGCTCCTCCCAGAGAGACGCACCAGAACAACACAACCCTCTCGCCTCCAGGTTCCTGACCACTGAGCTACTGCTATTATCTTCCCCATCCCGGCTTGCGGGTGCACTGTAGGTTGGGACAGTAGGCCTCCGAATCCACACCTCTTTGAGTCCTATACGCGAAAAGGGTGATAAGGTTTTTGGGGAGCGCTCCGCGTGACTACTGACTTCTTCATCACGGACTCCGACGACTACTTCCCCGACTATGACTTCTTCCCCAATGTCGACAACCTCATTGACGACATGGCTGGAGAGGATGTTGACCCAAAGTCCAGTGCTTCAGCTGCTGTTGTCCCGTACGTGTTCTTCCTCTTTCTGTTATAAGTCCTACCACAGTTCTTTGCTCTAGTTTCTTCCCTATATATGTTAGGTTCTACTTCATATATGCAACTTCATCTAGTGTCTATTCTAGATCTGTTTAGTTAAGGAACATATATGCAGATGCTATTTACCTTATCTCAGTTAGATTGCATGACTTGATTTATCTCTGCTATATTAGTCATGCTTTATCTAGTATTTCTGTTCGAAAAATTATTTGGTAAATTGCTCATATTTCCAATGACAATGCAGGCACCTCCTCGGCAAATCCTGCACGCCCGCCGTTGTAGCACCTGGCTCACTATGCATTGCCTCCATGGTCGTGGCCGAGCGCCTCGACCCGGAAGGTCGGGCTTTGTTTTTTACTCCAGTTCGTCTTCTGCCTCACCTAGCACCGAGCTATGTCTTTAGCATGATTCACCCACACCCATCAGCACACTGAGCCTCCACGCTCCCTCGGCGCTGCACGCATCTACGCATAAGTCGTCTCCGGTCCAGCCGGGCTGCCATGGCTGAGAGCATTGAGCTCATGCGCATCCCCACCTAGAGAGCCCAAGCACGTGCGTGTCCCATAGCCGCTGCCTTCACAGGTTTTTGAAAGCCCGCTGCTATTCGGTGGCTTCAATCCCTGCTGTTTTGCTCACTTTCATCGCCGGCGAGCATCGCCATGATGCCATGGCTCTGAATAGCTTGGCCTTCTGTAGCTTGCTCAAGTAATGAAGCTTGCTCAGTTTCGCAGAAACAACGCCCGGCTAGGCTGGTCAGTGCTCAAGTTTTCATCCTAGAGGTCTGGGAACAAATCCCAGCTGCCCCTAATTTTTCCCTGTTTTCCTTTTCTCTGCACACACACTGTCACTCGGGCCAGATCTTCCTGGGCTGCTGTAGGCTGCTGCAATCCGGCCTGCGTTTTTTTATCTCAGAGATTTTCTCTATTTTCAGTGCATGCATAATTACAGAAAAATGCCATCATTTTGATTTGTGAATAACTAAATATCCATGCATCAAAATAAAACATGTCATATATGTAAAATAGTTAGAATTTCATGTACTTTCACAATAGGCAACTTTCATCCTTGTTAAAAATGCTTAAATTGTTGTTTGCATTTATTTACATAAATGGCATGCTAAAATGGTCTATTTCATAAATAAATAACCGTAGCTCTGAATTGAATAAACTTTATATGTAACTTGTCTAGAAAGTGCATAGATTAACATGATGCACTTACTTTTGCCGTTTAACAACTCTAAAATATGGTTTAGGCAGAACAGGAGCAAATTTGAATATGCACATGAGAATTTTCTGCAATTGTTGTTTGTTGTTTTCGGCCTCATTTAAACTTGCCTAAATAGTTGTTGTACTTCTGCTTCACCTCTTGCCATGTTTAACAACATCTAATATTATTGGGTTCATAAATGAGACTGAACTAAATATTTGAATATGGTGTTTCATCAAGATGCAACTATTGTTTGCTTCTTTCCGGTTGTGCTTCTTTTCGATAGACTCGGTTTCGTTGTGATCGTGAGAATTCGTTCAACTATGCTTGGTTCGTCTACGCCGTTGTCTTCTTCATGAACTCGATCTTCTTCCTAGCGGGATTTTAGGCAAGATGACCGCTACTCTGGATCTCACTACTATCTTTGCTATGCTAGTTGTCTCAATGCTATTGCTATGTCGCACTACCTACCACTTGTTTATCAAGCCTCCCAAATTTCCATGATAGCCTCTAACCTTTTTACCCTTCCAAGCAAACCATTGTTTGGCTATGTTACCGCTTTGATCAGCCTCTCTTATAGCGTTCCTAGTTGCGGGTGCGGTTGCAGGTTGTTCCATGCTGGGACATGGATATCATGTATATCATGGTATATCACAATATCTCTTATTTAATTAATGCATCTATATACTTGGTAAAGGGTGGCAGGCTCGGCCTTATTCCTGGTGTTTTGTTTCACTCTTGGCGCCCTAGTTTTTGTCATACCGGTGTTATGTTCCTTGATTTTGCGTCCCTAACATGGTCAGGGTTTATGGGCCCCTCTTGTTAGTTTGCTTTGAATAAAACTCTTCCAGCAAGGCCCAACATTGGTTTTACCATTTGCCTAATAACAACTAAAACTTGCATAGGGACCGGCTAGCACCCGAGGTCTCTTAATCAACCCCCGGCGCCAGTGCTCCTCAGGAGTGTTGGCCCACCTACCTAGCAGTTGGCGGTGCCACCTCGGGGCAACTCGATGGTATTTTTGGCTATCGTCCACTATGCATAGACGGTGTTGTCCTGAGAACGAGATACGCGCGGCTCCTATCGGGGTATCGACGCACCGGGTGGTCTTGCTGGTTTTGTTTTACCATTGTCGAAATGTCTTGTGCACCAGGATTCTGAGTCTGATCGGAGGGTCCCGCGATGGTGGATTGTCTCCGTGGATCGTGAGCTTGTCATGGGCTAAGTTGGGACACCCCTGCAGGGTTTAAACTTTCGAAAGTCGTGCCCGTGGTTATATGGCAGATGGGAATTTGTTAATATCCGGTTTTAGTGAACTTGAAGGAAACTCAATTAAAATACCCCAGCCGCGTGCATAACTGTGATTGTCTCTTTTCAGGGAAGTTCGAGAGGAGAACACGGTTGTGTTATGTTTGAACGTAAGTAGTTCAGGATCACTTCTTTATCATTACTAGTTTGCGACCGTTTGCATAGTTTCTCATCTTACTCTTTTATTCGTAAGTTAGCCACCATACAACTTGCTTAGTCGCTGCTGCAACCTCACCACTTAACCTTTCCATACCCATTAAGCTTTGCTAGTCTTGATACCCATGGTAATGGGATTGCTGAGTCCTCATGGCTCACAGATTACTACACCAACAGTTGCAGGTACAGGTAATGCGATGATCATGACAAGAGAGCAATGTTTACTTGTTTTGGAGTTGTTATTCTTCTTCGTCAATCTTGGGTTAGGTTCCTGGTCGGCAGCCTAGGCTAGCAGGGTGGATGTTGTTTGTGCTTTTGTTTGTGTTACATCCGTAGTTGGATGTTGTTCTCATGTATGATGTTGATGTATTCTTGTGGCATCTGTATGCTTTTTATGTATCCACAACTATTAGGTAATGGTACGTTGTAATGATATCCACCTTGCAACAGGATGTCAATATGCTGTTCTATCCTTGGTGGGACCTTTGAGTTCCTTTAGGATAGAGTCGCATATTGGGCGTGACAAGTTGGTATCAGAGCCGACCCTCGCTATTACACGGATGTTTGCGGACAGGTGTGCAGTCAAGTTGTTCATGATGTTTGTGACCCGTCGTGGCACACGGCATGTCACATGTACCGGATCGGATGCACAGACGTATGTCCCAAGAGGGAATGTTCCTGTGGCCCGACGAGGACGTCGATTCCTCTGAGTGGGGGTGTATATGATAGCCGGGATTATTAGGGATGATAGACTACTC
This sequence comes from Triticum urartu, assembly GCF_003073215.2. Lineage (NCBI taxonomy): Eukaryota > Viridiplantae > Streptophyta > Magnoliopsida > Poales > Poaceae > Triticum > Triticum urartu. Next base: position 258,276,902 of record NC_053024.1, read on the forward strand.
ATATCAATAAGGAATTCCTTCTTTTCCGGAAGCCCATTCGGATAGAACTCCAAAGTTAAGCGTGCGATCTGTGGGGCCAGTCTAGATCCCGCCAGGAGTAATGACCACCGGCGGGTGTGTCCGGCGGGTGTCAGTCTAGAGCCTCGACCGACCATAGGAGCCCCCTTGTTTGATCGTATAGTTTGGCCGTTGTCGAGTCTAGAAGAAAAAAATTAGAGTCTAGTTATATTGGAGAGTAGGAATTCTTTTTACTCCGTAGTCCCTTCGTGCTCTGGTAAGGAATCTTGACGTAGTTGTTTTCAGTTACTCCTCTTCCCCTTCAAAAATTTTTAGGATCACACAGTTAGTTTTCATTCGTTGCGATGTCAGCTCTTCTCATCTGGTGCACTTCTCTTCGAGTTGATTCGACCCTCTTTGTCTTTGCAAGATCAATCCTCAGTTCTATCTCAAGGACGTTGTTTTTCCTGTCGGAAGTTATTTTATTTTTCCACCGGCCCACCCTTTTTATTCTCGTATAGTTTGGCCGTTATCGAGTCTAGAAGAAAATAAATTGGAGTCTAGTTATATCGGAGAGTAGGAATTCTTTTTACTCCTCAGTCTCTTCATCGCTCTGGTAAGGAATCTTGACGTAGTTGTTTTGAATTACTCCTCTTCCTTTTAAAATTTTTAGGATCACGTAGTTAGTTTTCATTCGTTGTGATGTCAGCTCTTCTCATCTGGTGCACTTCTCTTCGAGTTGATTCGACCCTCTTTATCGTTGCAAGATCAATCCTCAGTTCTATCTCAATGACGTTGTTTTTCCCGTCGGAAGTTATTTTATTTTTCCACCCGCCCACCCTTTTTATTCTCGGAGCCGGAGTTCGTAATAGAGTATCCATCCTACTCGTGCGAAGCATCTGCATTCTTCTTCAATTATTTCAACCGGTGCTTTTCTCTTCTAGTTATTTGTCGGTTCCCTGTTCCAAGTTGCCTTTGTTTCCCCGCCCTCCCATCCCTTTTCTTCCCGGAGTCTCAGCCTCTATTCGAGCATCGATTTTATTCGTGCGGAGCCTCTTCAATCTTTCCTCAGTTGTCTTAACCTGTGAATTCTTGTCAACTTCATCATGGTTCGTCTTGTCTTTTTTCCGGTGGATCCAATTGAAGTTTTTCGTTGTTGATCATATTCTTTTCCTCGACTCAAGTGCTTCCCCTTGCTCGTTTGCCTCTCGCCAGTTTATCGTTCCGGAGTGCTCAAGACATCTCATAAGATTCGTGTTCGCATTCAATCATTTCGAGGTTGTCACCTCATTAGAGTCTCTCAATTGTTCCGGTGCATCATATCTCTCTCAACCGATCCTTTCCAATGGTGTTTCTTTTCAATGGGCCCTAACCCACAGTTTTATTCCCAGGATCTTACCCAACTCTTCTAATTTTCCTGGAGTTATTCTCAAATTCCTTTCGAAGTTTGACGTAAGAATGAATTTCATCAGCCAGATGCCTTTCCAATATCAATTTCAAATTATGTTCATTATTGGCTCGACCTCTTCGCTTTTCATTCTCCCAGAGTATCTCAACAATTTTGGTGGTGTTCCTCGTCGTCATTCTCAACATTTGAAGACCGAAGAAGAGTTTTCCTCTAAATCTTTTCCGTTCTCTCAAAGATTCATGGTTCTAGCTTCATGTTATCCTCTTGAATTATTCCCTTTGTTAGAAATTCTTTTCTTACCCATCCGAAGTATGTCAGGAGTTGTTTTTCATTTTGTTTTACTAGGGGCCATCCATTCAGAAGATTTCTTCATTGTAAGTTTTTAGCTTCGCTCTCCAATTATTCGGAATTGATGCCTCTTCGTTAGTCCACATATTCTTCCATTGCATTGTTCAAGTACTCTTCCGTCAGCTCATGATCGCTTCGTTATATTGCATCTAAATTCACTAAAGTATCTCCGTTCCTTTTCTAATTATTCCCAGCCACTCGTTCTCTTCTCTTCGTTCGTTTTCATCGCCACAGTGGTTCATTCAAGGTTCCTCCTCCTTTGCTATCGTACCAATTAATTCGTTCTTTCAAAATCCTACCGGTGGTTCATGAAGACTTTGCCACGTTTGCGCTATATCTCTCTTAATCTTTTCCAATGCGAATAAGTAGTATGCAAATCCATTCCTTCTCATCAATTTAATTGGTGGAGGATAAGCATAACATAATTCTTATTCGTCTTTCATCAAGTTGATTAATCTCTTCTTTTAGGAGTATGTTCATCATATCACATTCTCGGTTCGAAGTGTTTTCATCTTTTCTTTTCCGAAGTTCAAAGTTTCCTCGGTCGTCTCATCGGAACCTCCATCTAAATCACTACAAGGCTTTAATGTTATTCTTTTCATCATTCAATTCTATCTCTTCATCCTTTTTGGTTACCGAAGTTCTTCATGGTGGTTCATAAAGGATTTAACTCATTCTCGTCATGGATTTAATTCATCAAGATTCTTGTTGGAGTTCAAGTATCCCTCCTCTTGCATACTGATGTGCAACTAGTTCTTCTGTGTCTTTCAGACGTGTTGTTTCTCATCTTTCTTTTGTCTCAAGTAAACAACCCTTTCCGTTTGTGGCCGGTTATCAGCTCATAATTTTTAGATGTTTTCCATAAGTCCAGAACAAGCTTATTCTTTTTGTTGTTGAATTTCCAACAACTCCGTACAATCCTTCCTTGCAAGGATGCTTCTCAATTCTATTATGGTGGAAGTTGTATGTTGTTTATCCCTCTCTTTCCCTTCCAATTATTCATCTTCTACTCTTCCGTTCCAGAGGCATCACGACGTTCCTCTTTTCGCCCATCATCTAGTTAATCCTTGCTTGTCCATTTTACCAGAGTGTCAAGTCCTTTTCTTGCCAATCTCTGCTTTCCTTTTCTACTCGGATGCTATATGAATTCTTTCGTTCTTATTCCTTTTCTATCTTCTTCTAACCGAAGTAGTTTCAGAGTCTATCTTATTCCTTCAGCTTGTGATTCTCATCATAATTGTCGTTCTTCTTTTCTACCCAAGTGCTCTCGACTTTGTTCATTTTCTCTCTTGTGTTCTTATTTCACCTCATCCTCTTTTTCTTCCATCTCTTCATAAGATCTCGGGACGAGATCTTCTCTCAGTGCATGAGTGTTGTGACGCCCCGAGACCGACGCTTCAGTTGCCCTTCCATTTTTTTAGTTGTTGCCATGTGTTTATTATGTCTGTTGCATTAGCATAATTTTCTTTCATATTTCATTCCTGTATGTTGATGCCATGATCATGTTGAGTGCTTTGTTATATCTTTGCTTCTTGCACATTGCTCATCTTACTGGTTGTATTGCATTGCACCATCCTTGTTGTTTCCATGTTCATCTCACTTTGTTATATGCTATATGTTTTGATACGCCTCTTGTTGTTTATTGCATCATGATCACCATGTGGGTTGCATTCTTCATGTTGATGTGTTGGTTATGCTCTCCATCTTGTTTTCCTCCTCCTATGGTTGTTTGCTTCTTCATCTTTTCTGCAAGGTCCTTCTCCAAGTGTAAAAAATTTCACTTCTTCCTTCTTTCAAATTGCACCCACTATTGCAAGTGACATTTTCCTGCCTCAAATAATATTCATTCTTTTCCTACAAATCTTAACCTTGCCATACATCTCTCCTCCAAATTTCATTCATTTTGGAAATGTTCTGGACAGCTTAAAAAATGGGTCAAGTTTGAATTTAATTCAAACTTGAATTATTTTTCTATATTTAAATAATGTCAGAGTATTTTATTCAAATAGTCCATAATTCCAGGGTTATATATATATATATATTCTTATATCTCTACCACCACTTCCCAATCTCCCTGTGTTATTCTCCCTTCTATTTTTTCTGTCTGAAGAAACTAAATAAAAGAGAAGGGCAAGGAGTGATGAAGCTATGTACCTAGGGTAGGGTCATAGGCCTGACCTAGACACCCTCCCCTAGGGCACCATCTTAAAACCAGAAGCATTCAAGGGATAGCATCATCCACTTGAGTACGAGGCATTCCACTCGGAAGATTCAATGTCACTCGACCACAACAATTATCACTCGACAGACAAAAGACCTAAAGTCACTCTGCACGACAACGATCGGACGTTTACTTCATAGACTTAATAGGCATTTATGTCACTTAATTGCTAGCGTTACCAGTAATGCTCCCCTCTTGATGTACCTTAAACCCCTTGTAATGTGGGCTGGCTGGGGTCCTGGCGCACTCTATATAAGCCACCCCCTCCACTGGCACAAGGGTTCACACCCCCTATAAACACACACATACATAATCCAATCGACCGCCTCCGGGCACCGAGACGTAGGGTTGTTACTTCCTCCGCGAAGGGCCTGAACTCGTAAAACTCGTGTGTACAACTTGGCCATAGCTAGGATCTTGCCTCTTCATTCCTACCCCCCATTCTACTGTAAGTCTTTGATCCACGACAGTTGCCGCCCACCATGGGGCAGTTGTCTTAGCGACTTTCTAGTGGAGTTGCGATTTCTTCAGATTCTCATCGTCATGGTTTCCACCGGCGGACTGGTTGAGGGCCGCGAGATCTGTCTCGGCACGCTCGTGTTCATCGCCGACGACTCCGCCTGGCTCCAGGAAGCTCCACTCGATGTCGATGTGATCCCCGTCCGTGGGGCGACCAACTTTCGCGCGTGCGTCCGTGGCGTCCTTCTCCGGTAACCGTCGACCCAGTATCGGTCGGTTCCTATGGTGTCCTCATCCCCCGCCGCTCACCGGCACAAGCGTTCTAGTCGGTCACGGCTCCAGCGGTGGGTGAGACACGCGGGGGCACGCCAGTCGGCCACCTCACATGTTGCGGCAATCGAGCCCGACGATACTATCTACGACCTGTTTGACTGGCTCCGTCGAGACCGCATCCGAGTGCGACATCAGTGATCCTGCGGCAGAAGTCTTGATGGTCGATGGTGATGGCGGCGGCTATCCGTCACGCGTTCATGAGGAGTACCGCCCCGAGCCCCTTTCTTCGCAACGGAGGGAAGAACTTCGCCGCCGCAACATGGATGCACTTCTCACTCCTATTGTTGGAGAAACCCCCGAGGCCCAGGCCTTGGAGATAGCGCGCCTAGCCAATCTGGCTGAGCGCACTCGACTGGAGAATCTGAAGTGTGCACTCGACGAGCGTGCCCGGCAGCGGATCCCTGAATCCAGTCGACGGCAGCTTTTTCCGCCTCAAACTCAGGTATACCGCACTCTGATTCAAAATCTCATAGCTGCAGCCCAAATAGCAGAGTCAATCCAGCCCTCTCAATCGAAGGCAGGCAGAGGTTTGATGCAGATCCGGGCCTTGCTCCGGGCAGCTGGGGAGCAGAACACCGCATTGTATCAGTTGCGGAATAGGATTCATAGCATATCTGTGGTGGCGGATACAGTGCAGTCGGCCCATAGGCCATGATCGCCCCCTCAGTGTGAGGGACGTGGGCACAGGCAGGATCAGTACAAAAACCATGAGCAATATGATTACCGCCTCGGCCACGACGACCGACGTCGAGTGCCCATGCCTCCCCCGAGGAGTGGGTCATATGTGCCTCGGCGGCATGATGACAGATGCCCTCACAGCAGCGAGCGAAGAATACCAGTCGACCGAAGGGAGCCAGGCTTTGATGCAAGATCTATTCTCGTTCAAGGTCTGGTTGACAGGAATAGAGCACACCGAGAAGGCCATGTCAGAGATTATCCTCCTAGCAGTAGAGTGCACGTTTTAGGTGTCGAGAGTTTTAGCAGAGCCATCAGGGCCGCAGTGATTCCTCCCAACATCAGGTTGGCGACTGGAGTCAGCAAGTTTATGGGTGAGTCTAAGCGTAACACTTGGCTTGAGGATTACCGAGTAGCTGTACTGGTTGGTGGTGGCAATGATGAAGTCACCATGAAACACCTTCCTCTGATGTTGGAAAGCTCGTCCAGAGCATGGCTAAATCAGTTGGCACCCGGCAGCATATTCAGTTGGGAGGAACTCGCTCGAGTGTTTGTTAGGACTTCTAAAGGTAGTAGCAAGCGACCAGCGGGGTTGACTGAATTGTAGAGTTGTGTGCAAAAACCAAATGAAACCCATAGAGACTATATCTAGAGATGGATCACGTTACACCATATGGTGGAGAATGTGTCAGATCACCAAGCAGCCTGTGCTTTCAAGGAAGGGTTAAGTATCGAGAGTTGAATATGAAATTCGGTCGGACATGAGATATGTCCCTGACTCAGATGATGGAGATTGCCGCCAAATATGCCAACGGCGAAAAAGAAGACCGACTCTGGAGTGGAAAACACAAAACAGTCGCCCAGGACACCGGTGGAGGTACTTCCAATCGGAAACAAAAGCGTAAGGCTGAGCCAGTTGCTCCTGGTGAGGCTTTAGTTGTGGCTTAAGGAAAGTTCAAGGGGAAACCCAAAGGGACCTGGAACGCCAAGAAAGTGAAATATTAAGATGGAAATGATGTGTTGGATTTGCCATGTCACATTCACACCAAGAAAGATGAAGAGGGTAATCTGATTTATCCCAAGCACACCACTCGGCAGTGTCGGCTCCTGATCCAGCAGTTCCGAGAGAAACAACCCAAGGAGAAGGAAAAGGAGTCAGACAAGGACGAGGATAAGGATAAGGAAGAGGATGATGATGGTTTTCCCAACGCCAACTCCACTCTGATGATTTTTGCTGATGTTGAGAGCAAAAGTCAATTGAAAGTTATCAACAGAGAAGTGAACATGGTTGCTTCAGCAACACCAAGTTATTTGAAGTGGTCCCAGACTGCCATCACATTCGACCAGTCTGACCATCCAGCATGTATAGCCACCCCTGGGAGGCAAGCGTTGGTGGTCGACCCCGTTGGCGAAGGCACTAGACTGACTGAAGTGCTGATGGATGGTGGTAGCGGCCTGAATATCCTTTATGCTGAAACCTTGAAGGGGATGGGGATTCCGATATCCAAGCTCAGCGAAAGCAATATGAGTTTCCATGGTGTTATACCTGGAAAGAAGGTTGTGTCACTCGGCCAAATCTCCCTTGATGTGGCTTTCGGTGATTCTAAGAATTACCGCAAAGAAAAGTTGGCATTTGAAGTAGTGGATTTCAAGAGTGCTTATCATGCCATTCTGGGTAGGCCTGCCTATGCACGTTTCATGGCTCGACCGTGTTACATGTACCTCAAATGGAAAATGCCCTATCCCATAGGAGTGATTACTATCACTAGCAATCGGCAAAAGGCAGAAGAGTGCTTCCAGAAGGGCTAAAAAATCGCCGATGCACAAATGGCAGCAGTCGAAATGCAAGAATACCAGAAAAATGCATATCTGAGTGATTTGCTGCGCCCCAAGAAGCCTGCCACAGATTCTGCATTTCAGTCGTATGGTGAAACCAAGCCAATTCATATCCATGCGACCGATCCTAATGCTGCTCCTACTCATATCTCGACATCACTCGACAGCAAATAGGAAGAAGCGCTCAGCCAGTTCGTCCGTGAGAACTGGGACATCTTTGCATGGAAGCCTTCTAACATGCCAGGTATACCCAGGGGACTGGCTGAGCATCGTTTGTGAGTCGACCCGAAAGTAAAACCAGTCAAGGAACATCTTCGACGGTCCACCGTACAGAAGAGAAAAGCAATTGGTGAGGAAGTGCCTCGGCTCCTGGCAGCTGAGTTCATCTGCGAGATTTACCACTCTGAGTGGCTTGCCAATGTTGTCATGGTCCCCAAGAAGGAAGACTCACTTCGCATGTGAATTGACTTCAAACATATCAGTCAGGCCTGCTCGAAAGATCATTTCCCTCTCCCCCGTATCGATCAGATTGTGGACTCGACTGCGGGGTGTGAGCGTTTGTCTTTTCTAGACGCCTATTCTGGGTATCATCAGATCCGTCTGTATGTTCCCGATGAGATAAAAACAGCTTTCATCACTCCATTCGGGTGTTTTTGCTATGTCACCATGCCATTCGAGCTCAAGAACGCTGGTGCCACATTCATGAGGATGATTCAGAAGTGCCTGCTCACACAAATCAGTCGTAATGTGGAAGCATATATGGATGAAATTGTGGTCAAGTCACGCAAAGGTTCTGACCTGCTCACTGACCTTGCTGAAACCGTTGCCAACCTGAGAAGGTATGATATCAAGCTTAATCTGTTAGAATGCACATTCGAAGTTCCTGGTGGAAAGTTGCTCGGTTTTCTCATTTCTCAATGAGGGATTGACATGAACCCAGAAAAAGTTGGTGTTATACTCCGAATGATGCGCCCTGTGCATGTGCATGATGTCCAGAAGCTTACTGGTTGCTTGGCCGCCTTGAGTCGATTCATCTCTCACCTCGGTGAAAAGGCATTGCCTCTTTACCGACTGATGAAGAAATCTCACAAGTTCGAGTGGACTCCTGAAGCTGACGCAGCGTTTGCAGAGCTCAAAGCCCTGCTTTCCACCCAGCCAGTGCTTGCTGCTCCAATCAGCAAAGAGCCTTTACTGCTTTATATTGCAGCCACTGGACAAGTCGTCAGTACGGTACTCACGATCGAGCGGGAAGAATGAAAATCCTATAAAGTTCAGCGCCCAGTATACTATGTTTCTGAAGTTCTGACTCCATCCAAGCAAAGATATCCACATTAGCACAAGCTTGTTTATGGGATTTACATGACCACGAAGAAGGTTGCACATTATTTCTCTGATCACTCCATTACAGTCGTCAGCGACGCACCGTTGTCAGAAATTCTGAACAACAGAGATGCAACCGATCGAGTGGCAAAGTGGGCGATTGAACTCCTTCCCTTGGATATCAAGTTTGAGGCAAAGAAAGCTATCAAGTCCCAGGCAATAGCAGATTTCCTCGCCGAGTGGATCGAACAGCAACTGCCGACTCAGATTCACTTGGACCATTGGACCATGTTCTTTGATGGATATAAGATGTTGAATTGTTCTGGTCCGGGGGTAGTATTGGTATCCCCTCTGAGGCAACAAGCTTCCGTATGTTCTCCAGATTCATTTTGATTCCTCCAACAATGAAGCTGAATATGAGGCACTTTTGTACGGGTTGCGTATGGCCATTTCACTCGGCGTTCGTCGCCTCATGGTCTACGGCGACTCGGATTTGGTGGTGAATCAAGTAATGCAGGAGTGGGACGTCAGAAGCCCGGCTATGACTGGCTATTGTAATGCAGTAAGAAAGTTAGAGAAGAAGTTTGAGGGATTAGAGCTCCATCATATACCCCAACTGAAAAATCAAGAAGCTGATGATCTGGCAAAGATACATTACAAGAGGGAGGCCATTCCTAGCAATGTGTCCCTAGAACATATTCATACACCTTCAGTTCAATAAGATCCCTTCACTGAAGAGCCCCCATAACCAAAGAGTGCCACAGATCTGACTGGAGTCGAAGTCCCGGCCGTGGTCGACTTAATCATGGAGGTTTTAGTCATCACTCCTGACTGGACAGTGCCATATATCACGTACATTCTTAGGAAAGAACTCCCAGAGGACGAAGAAGAGGCTCGATAGATCGTCCGCTGATCCAAAGCTTTTACTGTGATAAGAGGGCAACTATTCAGAGAAAGTGTAACTGGAGTCAGCCAGAAATGCATAACACCAGAAGAAGGTCGATTGATCCTCAACGACATCCACTCTGGGACCTGTGGTCATCATGCGTCCTCTAGGACCATTGTGGCTAAAGCATACCGAGCGGGATTTAATTGGCCACGGGCAAATGAGATGGCACAAGAAATAGTGGACAGATGTGAAGGTTGCCAGTTTTACTCCAACATGTCTCACAAGCCTGAGTCAGCCCTGAAGACCATTCCACTCGTCTGGTCCTTCGCTATTTGGGGTTTGGGGTAGGAGCGGCTTCACTCATGTACTCATGGCAGTCGACAAGTTCACCAAATGGATTGAAGACAAACCTATCAAAAGTCTTGAAGCCAGTACTGCGGTCAGTTTCATCAGAGAGTTAACATTCAGATATGGTGTTCTGCACAACATCATCACTGACAATGGCTCAAACTTCGATTCAGATGAGTTCAGAGCCTTCTGTGCTTCCCAAGGCACTCGAGTCGACTGCACTTCAGTCGCCCATCCCAGTCGAATGGACAAGCTGAAAGAGAAAATGGGTTGATCCTCAAAGGACTGAAACCCCAACTGATGCGTGATCTCAAACATGCGGCAGGCGCCTAGGTCGATGAACTTCCTTCAGTGCTTTGGGGTTTGAGGATGACTCTGAATCGGTTGACTGGCCGAACTCCATTCTTCTTGGTCTATGGAGTTGAAGCTGTGCTTCTGAGTGACTTGCTTCACAATGCACCCAGAGTCGAGCTTTTCTTAGAAGATGAAGCAGAACAGGCTCGGTAAGACGCAGTTGATCTCCTGGAAGAGGAAAGAGAGATGGCTCTGATCCGATCGACCATTTATTAGCAAGACCTGCGTCGATTCCACGCCAGAAACTTGAGGGGTCGAGCATTTCAAGAAGGAGACTTGGTTCTTCGAGTGGATCGGGAGAAGCCACACAAACTCGCACCTACATGGGAAGGTCCCTTCATCATCACCAGAGTGCTCCACAACGGAGCGTACCACCTCTACAATGTCGAGCACAAGAAAGACGAGCCACACGCTTGGAATGCGGAGTTGCTCCTCCCCTTTTACACTTAAGCATTCAGACTGTTGAGATGTAATATGAAATACCTTCTAGTTTGACTATCAAAGACACGGTTTTAAAGTCTCCTAAATGATTGCTGTATTTTCAATGTTTCAAGTCCCCCAGTGGGTGCCTTAGATGCGAATCCATTTCACCTAAGTTTTTAAAAAGACCCTGTCGAGTTTAGAGTAAGCCTCTCACTCGGGGTCTTAGCTGCGAATCCGTTTCGCTTAAGTTTAAAAAATCCCACCAAGTGAGGAGCAAACCTCTCACTCGGGGGCTTAGCTGTAGTCCAGTACCCGCCTAAGTTCGAAAAATCCTACCGCGTGATGAGCAAGCCTCTCACTCGGGGGCTTAGCTGTAGTCCAGTACTCGCCTAAGTTTAAAAAATCCTACCGAGTGGTGAGCAACCCTCACACTTGGGGGCTTAGCTGCAGTCCAGTACTCGCCTAAGTTTAAAAAATTCTACCGAGTGGTGAGCAACCCTCACACTCGGGGCTTAGCTGCAGTCCAGTACTCGCAAAAGTTTGAAAAATCCTATCGAGTGGAGAGCAACCCTCACACTCTGGGGCTTAGCTGCAGTCCAGTACTCGCCTAAGTTAGAAAATTCCTACCAAGTGGTGAGCAACCATCTCACTCGGGGGCTTAGCTGCAGTCCAATACTCGCCTAAGTTTGAAAAATCCTACCGAGTGGTGAGCAACCCTCTCACTCGGGGACTTAGCTGCAGTCCAGTACTCGCCTAAGTTTGAAAAATCCTACCGAGTGGAGAGCAACACTCACACTCGGAGGCTTAGCTGCAGTCCAGTACTCGTCTAAGTTTAAAAATCCTACCGAGTGGTGAGCAACCCTCTCACTCGGGGGCTTAGCTGCAGTCCAGTACTCGCCTAAGTTTGAAAAATCCTACCGAGTGGTGAGAAACCCTCTCACTCGGGGGCTTAGCTGCAGTCTAGTACTCGCCTAAGTTTGAAAAATCCTACCAAGTGGTGAGCAACCCTCGCACTTAGGGGCTTAGCTGCAGTCCAGTACTCTCCTAAGTTTGAAAAATCCTACCGAGTGGTGAGCAACCCTCACACTCGGGGGCTTAGCTACAGTCCAGTAGTCGCCTAAGTTTGAAAAATCCTACCGATTAGTGAGAAACCCTCATGCTCGAAGGCTTAGCTGCCGTCCAGTACTCGCCTAAGTTTAAAAAATCCTACCGTGTGGTGAGAAACCCTCACACTCGAGGGGCTTAGCTGAAGTCTAGCACTCGCCAAAGTTTGAAAAACACCCCTATCCGCAAGGACGATGAGGTGCAGGTCGACTGCAACCTTCTCTTCGGAGCTGCGCCACAAGTACAACTTGCACTCCATCCCTATCTGCAAGGACGACGAGGCACAGGTCGACTGCAACCCTCTGTTTGGAGCTGCGCCACAATTACAACATGCGCTCCATCCCTATCCGCAAGGATGACGAGGTGCAGGTCGACTGCAACCCTCTCTTCAGAGCTGCATCACAGCTACAATGTGCGCTCCATCCCTATCCGCAAGGTCGACGAGGTGCAGGTCAACTAGGACCTTTTCCTCAGAGCTGCATCTTAGGTACAAAGATTATTCCGAGTGAAGAACAAGTTCGACTCGAAGGCAAACGCAAGCATATTCGAAGATAAACCAAGTTCAGAAAAATCTTAAAGTTCCAGAACAAAGATAAAAGTACTCAGGCATCAGGCCCGAAGGAGTTTAACGGTTACAAAATCACTCAGCATTCCGAGGCAAATTTAAGGCGAGGTATAAAGTTTGTTCACTTCGTAGGAGGAGGGCTTGCAGGCTCGACGGACTCGTCCAGATCAATTCCGTCAGCAATCCGAGTGGTAGCAGCGACGAAGGTTTCCATGAAGGATTGGAAGTCATGCCTTTGGGTGTTGGCAACCTTGATCACCGCCAACTTCTTTTCTCGAGCTTCTTTGTAGTGGACCCTAACCAGCGACAAAGCCACGTCAGCACCGCATCGGGCAGAAGACTTCTTCCATTCCTGCACTTGACCAGGAACCTCATTGAGTCGAGTCATCAGAGACTCGAGGTCGTTTTGAAACGTTGCCCTTGGCCAGAGTGATGTATCAATGAGTTAATGAGCCGACTGGAGAAAGGATAGGGTCCAAGCGTGTCTCGATCCAACCGTTTTCATCTTCAAAATTGTGGCAGAATTCTACAGATTCAATGAGTTAATGAGTCGACTGGTCCACGGTGACTTGCAAACAGTAAAACAGTCGGATAAAGAAAAGTACCTTCGAGCATAAGGAAGAGCTTCTTGGCGAGGGCTTTCAGCTAAGCTTCCAAGTAGCTTCTCCTATGAGACATCCTTTCCAGCTGCTCATTCAGAGCGACCTTATATTTTTTCAGACGAGTTGCCTCTCGGTTGGACTTAGTAAGAGATGACTTCAGCTTGGTGATTTCCTCCTCTAGCGCTCCGACCGAAGCCAACTTTTTGTCAGCAAGGGCAGTCTTCTCCCGAGCCTCCTTTTGCGCAGCTGCAAGATCGAGGTCCTTCTTTGCCAGAGCCAGCCTCATTTTCTCTGCAAGATGTACACTCCGGTCAGACAGAAGAACGAAGAGATAACTTGAGTCAAAATAAACAGTCGACATGTCATTACCTTCCGTACCAGCGACTTCATCTTGAGCCTTTTTCAAGTTCTGATGGGCTAGCTCCAAGTCAAGGTTGAGTTGTCTCTATTTTCCTCGAATTCAACAAACTTGGAGATAAGCGCACAGGATTTCTACAATGAGCAAAAGACACGTCAATGGACAAGATCAAAGATCATTTACTTCCGAGTGAATAAAACTTTAAGACTACTGCAGAATCAAACATTCTACAATATTCTCCGGGACTACACCCAGTGGGTGCACTTATCATGCCCCCACTGAATCAGATTCCACTTGACCTGATCCTCCCAGACCGAGTGGGAAAAAGAAAAAAAAAGAAAGAGCAAGACATACTCAGACCCCAACCGACTGGCAGCAGTCGATTGTGGTCTCGGGGACTACACCCAGTGGGTGCACTTAGTGTGCTTCCACTGGTTCAGATTCCACTCGACACGATCTGCCCAGACCGAGTGGAAGAATGAAAAAAACAAAGATGCCAAACACCCAGTGGGTGTGCAGATGCGAACTACATGATAACAAGAAATTGCACAGAGAAAGGTTTTCAGGTAGCATATCCTAACATAACAAGTTCAGTCAGAAGCCAACTCACCTGGACATTGTCTTGAAGGGCCGCACTAGCGTCGTAAGCAGCCTGAATATTTTCGTGCATCACCTTCACTCCCTCCATCATTATGCCAGCCTGGCGAATGGCTTCTGCAGCAGCGTCCACCCAACTTTTTGGAACGTGATGAGTGGTGAAGAATGGGACTGATGGTCCAGACGCAGCAGCTTGAAATTCCAAGGCATGAAGCTGGACGGTTGAAGCAAGCACTGGCATAGTCGACGATGTGGGGCATTCACTCGATACTGGATCAGTAAAAGTAACAGAAGCCCGGCTCACATCTTCAGGCTGTTGAACCACTGGCTCTGCCGCCGGTACCGATTGGGATGTCTTGCGAGCTGATGCCTTCTTGTTCCTCCTGGGCCTCAGCGGCACGTCCTCGTTGTCATCTGGAAGCTCAATGATATTGGGAGGAGCTGCAAAGAGATCAGTAGACCCCAGATCAATCATCAGAATTTAGTCGACCAAGTAACCAAAGACATGATTACGATAGTTGTACCTGGGTTGGAGGTGACTGCATCTTCCATTTCTTCATCTTCATACTTGCGGGTGGAAGTCCCGGAGGTAGCAGCTCTGCAAATTTCAATATTCAGTCGGTCACGTCTATCCAGCGAGTCGACCAAGAAATCAGATACAACTATTACCCGGAAACAGTAGGAATGACCACTTTGATCTTGCGCAAGGCCTTCGGCAGTTTTGATGGCGTAGCTTTTGGTTGCTTCGGCGCCTTCTCAGTCGGCGCTGGAGAAGACGTCCGAGGGCGCTTTGACGACTGTCCAGTCGGCGCAGTCACTTTGTCGTGGATGCTTGCCGGGTTGTGAGTGTGCTTGGATCGCCTTTCCCTACGGGGAGGTGAGTCGACCTCTTCTTCATCACTCGGGTCATCACTCTCCTCGTCCTCCTCTTCATCAGAGTGCCACTCGCTGCTCTCGCCTCTGCTTGCCTCCCCCTCTGGGTCCTGCTCCTGCTCCCCGTTGGGCATCGAGTACATCTCAATAAGGGCCTAAAAGATAAAAAGCGAAGCAAAAATCAGTCAGTTGTCAACAAGCGGTTACATGATGAATCAAGTTGTTTAAGGAAGTGATCCCAGAGGAGAAAGCGCAGGTGAAGGTGTTGGTCGAGTGGGTGGTCCAACTCGTTCGTGATGGCGTGACTGGCATGAATCAAGTTGCCAGTGATACCTCTCAACCACTTCTACACCGTGTCCTCGTCGAACTCTTTTGGTTGGATCCGAGTGGAATCCTCAATACCAGAATACATCCACATCGGATGGTCACGGGCTTGAAGCGGCTGAATGCGTCGTTTAAGGAAGACCTCCAACAGATCCATGCCAGTCACGCCATCACGAACGAGTTGGACCACCCACTCGACCAACACCTTCACCTGCGCTTTCTCCTCTGGGATCACTTTCAAGGCAGAGGGCTTCTTGACCCAAGCCATGGACAAGGGAGGAAGTCCAGTCGACTGACCTGGAGTCAGCTGGTCTTTGCAATAGAACCAGGTCGACTGCCATCCTCGGACTGACTCAGGAAGGATCATGGCTGGGAAAGTGCTTCTACCTCTCATTTGAATCCCAAGACCCCCGCACATCTGGATCACGTGCGTCCTCTCATCACTCGGGTTGGCCTTATTGACCGACTGGGAACGACACGTGAAAATATGCTTGAAAAGGCCCAGTGTGGCCTACAACCTAAGAAGTTCTCGCACATGGACACATAGGCAGCGAGGTACACGATGGTGTTGGGGGAAAAGTGGTGGATTTGTGCGCCAAAGAAGTTCAAGAAGCCTCGGAAAAAGGGATGGGGAGGCAAAGAAAATCCACGGTCAACATCGGTGGCGAGGAGAATGCATTCACCCTCCCGCGATGCGGTTCGGTCTCGCTATCCGAGAGTCGCGCCGATTCATGGAGAATCAGTCCCCCCTCGACCAGATCGTCGATGTCGTCCTGACGAATAGTCGACCGAATCCAGTCGCCCTGGATCCAGCCGCGCGGCAGGCCAGACCTCGATGAAGATCCGCCCCGGCTGGACTTCTTCCCCTTCGCCTTCGTCGTCGCCTTCTTCACGTGCTCCAAGTCCACCGTCTTCCCCTTCGCCTTCGCCGTCGCCTTCTTCGCGTGCTCCAATGCCACCGTCTTTTCCTTCCCCATTGCAGCGGGTGAAGCTCGAGTAGAGCAGCGGCGCAGGAGCAGAGGTGGATGTGGCGGAGAAAGCGGGGGAGAAAGAAGAAGAATGGGAACGTACTGTGCAAAAAACCCCAATCTGGTACCTTATATGAGCCGTTTCCGAGTGGCTGACCTGTGGGTCCGAACGATCCTATCAAATCCCGCAACAGTCGCACGCGAGATACGTGGCGAAAAAGGTGGCGCCGTGATCGAGGCGGCCCTGCCTAATCCCGTCCGATTACTGCGGCCTCCTCCGCCTCGCGCGCTTCCCAAAATTTGAATCCAACAATATCCGTGAGCAACAGAGAAACCTGTCAGATGGAAGATTTTCCCATATCAGCACTCGAAGCATCGCATTAGAAGTTCACTCGACAGAACCAATAATGGATCAAGGCGACTTAAAAATAAGTTGAAGTCATCATGATTGCTCATTTGGTCCCAATAAGACGCTTCCGAAGCGCAAAAATTGAATCGGAGGTGTTCTCAACTCCTTCTCCACTCAAACCCTGAACCATTCGGGGGCTAATGATGAAGCTATGTACCTAGGGTAGAGTCATAGGCCTGACCTAGACACCCTCCCAAGGACACCATCTTAAAACCAGAAGCATTCAAGGGATAGCATCATCCACTTGACTACGAGGCATTCCACTCGGAAGATTCTAAGTCACTCGACCACAACAATTATCACTCGATGGACAGAAGACCTAAAGTCACTCTGCACGACAACGGTCAAACGTTTACTTCATAGACTTAATAGGCATTTATGTCACTTAATTGCTAGCGTTACTAGTAACACCCCCCTCTTGATGTTCCTTAAACCCCTTGTGACATGGGCCGGCTGGGGTCCTAGTGCACTCTATATAAGCCACTCCCCTCCACTGGCACAAGGGTTCGCACCGCCTGTAAACACACACATACATAATCCAGTCGAGCGCCTCCGGGCACCGAGACGTAGGGATGTTACTTCCTCCGCAAAGGGCCTGAACTCGTAAAACTAGTGTGTACAACTTCTCCATAGCTAGGATCTTGCCTCTTCATTCCTACCCCACATTCTACTATCAGTCTTAGATCCACGACAGGGAGGAGAGCAGAAACAGGAGCCCAGCTCGCGCATATGGCCAGCCGAGGCCCATCAGTAGTGCTACAGCCCACCTCTCTCTCCATCCCTGGTAAAATTTCCCCATGGCCAGCCGATCACCCCACCGACACCACCTGCTAGCAACCCATCTCCCTCCTTTTATTCTTCCTCCCTCTCTTTATCTCACGGTGAAAACTAGGGGGAGCACATGGCTACCGTGGCCGAGCTTATGTCGCGCCACTCCTATAAAGCCAGCATCATGTGCCACCCTAGGGTTTCCCTCTCGCCGCCGCCACCCTTTTCCCTTCCCCTATTTCTCCTTCTTCAAGAGGCAGAGACCAGAGAGCTCCCAGAGCACTCCCATGACTCCGCTGCGGCCATGGCCATCCTCCGTCGTCGTCTTCGCTCCAGGTCGACTCGTCTTCTTCAAGGCCAGGAGCCAGGAGGGACCTGGGCCAATGCAATCGACTCCCTCCATGATGGCATCTTCCCTGCTTCCTCTTCTACACAGAGCCAAACGCCTCCATGATCAGCGCCTCTGCCATCGTTTGCGAGGCCTCCTCCATCGTCATCTTCCTCACCCTCGCACGTAACCACAAGTACTCCGGCGCTTCCTCCCCGACGTCCTCTTCATCGTCATGGAACGCCAAGACGCTGTCGCGTTCATCTCCTTCTTCCTCGGCTCTAGGACATCATCGTCGGAATTTGTCGCTGCCCGTCGTCCCCGAGCTCGATCGACTCCACCAACAAACCCTACGTGAGCATCCACACCTCCCCATCAGCTTTTCCCCTTTGATTGCGCCATGTTTCGTCCATCTTTATCGAGCTTGAGCGCTCCTCCATCGGACCTCCTTGCCGGCGAGTGTTTCGACCTCTCTTCGTTGCCGCATGTATCCAGTAGGGTCGCATCGTTTCCTTTCCTTCATTCAGTGCGCCTGTTTGTCCTTGGATCGTCAGGTTCGAGCTCCTCCGCTGCTCTCCATGTACAGTGACAGCGCAGGCACCTCCTCTGCAAATCCCACACACTCGCCGCTGTAGCACCTGGCTCACTATGCATCGCTGCCGTGGCCGTGGCTGAACGCCTTGACCCGGAAGGCCGGGCTTTGGTTTTTACTCCAGTTCGTCTTTTGCCTCAGCTAGCACCGAGCTGTGTCTTTAGCATGATTCACCCACACCCATCAGCGCACCGAGCCTCAACGCTCCATCCGCACTGCACGCATCCACGCACATGTCGTCTCCAGTCCAGCCGGGATGCCATGGCCGAGAGCATCGAGCTCACGTGCATCCCCACCTAGAGAGCCCAAGCACATGCGTGTCCCATAGCCGCTGCCTTCACAGGTTTTCGGAAGCCCGCTGTTGTTCGGTGGCTTCAGTCCCTGCTGTTTTGCTTGCTTGCATCGCCGGCGAGCATCGCCATGATGCCATGGCTCTGAAGGCTCGGCCTTCTGTAGCTTGCTCAAGTAATGAAGCTTCCCCCGATTTACAGAAACAACGCCCAGCAGGGCTGGCCAGAGCTCAAGTTTTCATCCTAGAGGTCCTACGATCAAATCCAAGGCGCCCCTAATTTTGCCCTGATTTCCTTTCCTCTGCACACACACTGTCACTTGGGCCAGATCTTCCTGGGCCACTGCAGGCTGCTGCAATACGGCCCGTGTTTTTTTTCATCTGAAATATTTCCTCTATTTTCAGTGCATGCATAATTACAGAAAAATGCCATCATTTTGATTTGTGAATAACTAAATATCCATGCATCTAAATAAAACATGTCATATATGTAAAATGCTTAGAATTTCATGTACTTTCACAATATGCAACTTTCATCCGCGTTAAAAATGCTTAAAATTGTTGTTTGCATTTATTTACATAAATGGCATGCTAACATGGTTTATTTCATAACTAAATAACCGTACCTCCGAATTAAATAAACTTTATATGTAACTTGTCTAGAAAATGCATAGATTAACATGATGCACATTCTTTTGCTTTTTAACAACTCTAAAATATGGTTTAGGCAGAATAGGAGCAAAGTTGAATATGCACATGAGGATTTTTCGGAATTGTTGTTTGTTGTTTTCGGCCTAATTTAAACTTGCCTAAATAGTTGTTTTACTTCTGCTTCACCTCTTGCCATGTTTAACAACATCTAATATTGTTAGGTTGATGAACGAGTTGCATATTGAGCTCCACTTAATTTGCAGTATTTGATTGTTGCATTTTGCCATGCCATGCCTATTCAAGCGGACATGCATCATACTTGATTGCGCATCATGCCATGTTCGTGCTTGTGTGTTTACTATGTGTATGCTTATTTCTGGTTGTGCTTCTTCTCGATAGTCCCGGTTTCGTTACGATCATGAAAATTTGTTCGACTACGCTTGGTTCTTCTATGCCGTTGTCTTCTTCATGGACTTGATCTTCTTCCTAGCGGGATTTCAGGCAAGATGACCGCTACCCTAGATCTCACTACTATCTTTGCTATGCTAGTTGTCTCGATGCTATTGCTATGTCGTGCTACCTACCACTTGTTTATCAAGCCTCCCAAATTGCCATGATAGCATCTAACCTTTTTACCCTTCCTAGCAAACCATTGTTCGGCTATGTTACTGCTTTGCTCAGCCCCTCTTATAGCGTTGCTAGTTGCAGGTGCTGTTGCAGGTTGTTCCATGTTGGGACACATATATCATGGATATCATGGGATATCACAATATCTCTTATTTAATTAATGCATCTATATACTTGGTACTCGGGCTTATGCCTGTTGTTTTGTTTCACTCTTGCCGCCCTAGTTTCCATCATACCGGTGTTATGTTCCTTGATTTTGCATCCCTAACAAGGTGAGGGTTTATGGGCCCCTCTTGTCAGTTCGTTTTGAATAAAACTCTTCCAGAAAGGCCCAACATTGGTTTTACCATTTTCCTAATAACATCTAAAACTTGCATAGGGATCGGCTAACACTGGAGGTCTCTTAATCAACCCCCGGGGCCAGTGCTCCTCATGAGTGTTGGCCCACCTACCTAGTAGTCAGCGGTGCCACCTTGGGGCAACTAAATGGTTTTTTGGCTATCGTCGACTATGCTTAGACGGTGTTGTCCTAAGAACGAGATACGCACGGCTCCTATCAGGGTATCGACGCACTGGGTGGTCTTGCTGGTTTGGTTTTACCATTGTTGAAATGTCTTGTGCATCGGGATTTTGAGTTTGATCGGAGGGTCCCACGATGAAGGATTGTCTCCGCGAATCTTGAGCTTGTCATGGGCTAAGTTGGGACACCCCTGCAGGGTTTAATCTTTCGAAACCCGTGCCCGCGGTTATGTGGTATATGGGAATTTGTTAATATCCGGTTGTAGTGAACTTGAAGTAAACTCAGTTGAGATACACCAACCGTGTGTGTAACCGTGATTGTCTCTTTTCAGGGAAGTTCGAGAGGAGAACACGGTTGTGTTATGTTTCAATGTAAGTACTTCAGGATCACTTCTTTATCATTACTAGTTCGTGACCGTTTGCGTTGTTTCTCATCTTACTCTTGTATTTGTAATTTAGACACCACACAACTTGCTTAGCCACTTCTGCAACCTCACCACTTATCCCTTCCATACCCATTAAGCTTTGCTAGTCTTGATACCCATGGTAATGGGATTGCTGAGTCTTTGTGGCTCACAAATTACTACATCAATAGTTGCAGGTACAGGTAATGTGATGATCATGAAGCGAGAGCGATGTTTACTTGTTTTGGAGTTCTTATTCTTCTTCGTCGATCTTGGGTTTGGTTACTGGTCGGGAGCCTGGGCTAGCAGGGTGGATGGTGTTTGAACTTTTGTTTGTGTTACATCCGTAGTCGGATGTTGTTCTCATGTATGATGTTGATGTATTCTTGTGGCATTTGTATGCTTTGTATGTATCCACAACTATTATGTAATGGTACGATGTAATGATTTCCACCTTGCAAAAGCATGTCAATATGCGGTTCTATCCTTGGTGGGACCACTGAGTTCCTTTAGGATAGTGTCACATATTGGGCGTGACACTTATGTCCCTCTTCCTCTCGTTCAACGACAAGTACAGTGCTCACCACCTAGTGAGTTGCAGATATATACAACGGCATAGGTTCGCTGACGTTGTGTGCGGAGGATTGGTTTGTTTGGTAATAAAGTTTTTTATTTCTTCCAACCCGGCTGTTGCTGCATCCGTCCACTCGAAGTGGTCGGTACATCGGAGCAGGCGATATAGCGGCAGCGCCTTCTCTCCCAATCTGGAAATAAAGCGGCTCAAGGCTGCCACACACCCAACTAGTTTTTGGACCTGTTTTAGGTCTGTTGGTGATGCCAACTGTGATAGGGCTCGGATTTTGGCTGGGTTTGCTTCTATTCCTCTATTGGAAATAATGAATCCGAGGAGCTTTCTGGCCGGAACGCCGAAAACACATTTTTCCGGATTGAGCCGTATGTCATATGTTTGGAGGTTGTCAAATGTAAGGCATAAGTCATCCACCAATGATTCGACATGTTTAGTTTTGATGACTACATCATCTACATATGCCTCCACCATCTTGCCAATTTGTTTTTCCAGGCATGTTTGAATCATGCGCTAGTAAATGGCGCTGGTGTTTTTGAGTTCGAAAGGCATAGTGTTGAAGCAAAAAGGGCCGTACAGAGTAATGAATGCCATTGCGGCCTGATCGGATTCCTTCATCTTAATCTGATGCTATCTGGAGTATGCTTCGAGGAAATACAGTGAATCATGTCCTATAGTTGCATCTATGATTTGGCCAATGCGGGGCAGTGGTAAGGGGTCCTTAGGGCAAGCCTTCTTGAGGTCTTTGAAATCGATACAAAGGCGCCAAGATTTGTCCTTCTTTGGCAGAATGACCAGGTTAGCTAACCAATCTGGGTGTTTAATCTCTCTGATGAACCTGGCTTCGAGTATTCTGGCTAGCTCCTCCCCCATAGCTTGTCGCTTGGGTTCGGAAAATCGCCGCAGCATTTGTTTAACTGGCTTGAATCCCTTTATTATGTTGAGGCTATGTTCGGCCAGTCTGTGTGGGAATCCTAGCATATCTATGGGATGCCAGGCAAAGATGTCCCAATTCTCACGCGGGAATGCTCTTAGAGTGGCATCGACCGTCGGATCCAGTTGTGCTCCAATGGCTGCTGCTTTATTAGGATCCGTCGGGTGAACATGGAATTTGACTATTTTGTCTACTAGCTTGAAAGAAGTGGACTTAGGCCTTTTGTCGAGGATTACATCGTCTCTATCCACTATGGAACACAGAGTGGTGAGCTCCTTGGCCGCAAGGGCCTCAGTTAATGCCTCGAGGGCCAGGGATGCGGTTTTGTTTTCGGCGCGGAGTGCTATGTCCGGAACCCTGGTGATTGTGATAACTCCATTTGGCTCGGGCACTTTGAGCTTCTTGTACCCGTAATGGGGTATGTCTTGGAAGCATGTGAAATGTGTCTCGCCGCAGCATGGCGTGATATCCACTGTTGAAAGGTGCCACATGGAAGATTAACTCTTTGGACCTGTAGTTCTCCGCGTGCCGAATACCACATCAAGTTTAAGTTTCCCCGAGCATCACGCTTCTCGGCTGGGGATAATGCCTCGAAAGGTTGTGCTACTCTGCTCGATGCGACTCTTGTCTATTTGCATTTTATCGAGCGTGTCCTTGTAGATGAGGTTCAGTCTACAGCCACCGTCCATGAGTACTTTAGCGAGCCGAAGCCCATCCACGATTGGATTTAAGACAAAAGCGGGTGGTGCGTGGACTAGTCGAGCCCTTGGCTCGTCGTTGGCGGTGAAAGTTATCGCCGTATCATTCCAAGGGTTTACTGCGGCTACTTGGTTGACTTCGGCGAGGTCACGGAGTGCCATTTTACGCCGATTATTTGAAGAGAAGGTCTCTAAGGCCTTAAAGACATTGAAGTTGTCGTCCTCTGGAGGGTACTCCTCGGAGGTCGTATTGGTGAGGATAGCCTCGTCGCTCTTGGCTACCTGCCGGAGCACCCAACATGCCCGAAGGCTGTGAGTTGGTTCGGAATTCGACGCCGTGTGTATCAGACAAGGCTTGTTGAGCCATTCATCAAGGACAGTTCTATGTCCCGTTGAGGGCTTAATTTTCTTGTCCATAGAGTGATGATCAGGTGCCCCGTGAGGGTGCATCCATTTTTCCCATCCGGTGGGTGGCTTAAAGGCAAGCGGTTCACACCGAGCTGTCTGGGCTTTCCAGGCGCTTTCCATGGCACAATATTTATGTACTATGTGTGCCAAATCTGCAAAGTGCAGTATGCGGTGTCGGTTGAGGGCATTAAGGATACCCTCGTCCGTACAGTTACGGCAAAATACTGAAACCGTGTCGTCGTCGTAGCAATCTTTGATCTTATTTTTAACAAGGAGGAATCTGGCCCAAAAGTGATGGACGGTTTCCTGAGGTTGCTGCTGCACATACATTAGGTCGCATATGTCTGGAGGACCGGAATTGCTTGGGGTATATTTCTTGTGGTGGGTGGGTGGGTTTAAATCTGAACCCTGACCCACTTTTGGATCTGGAGTTTTAAGAATTTCTGAGGTCACTAGCCCAGGATCCAGAGTATCCTGGGGGTTTCCAGGCTCGACGCCTAGTTCTATATCCGGAGGACAAAGAGTCTCTTCCCGAAGATGGGTATCCGTCTTGCAGGTCTCGGAAATCCGAACATAGCTTGTTCTCAGCATAGGGGAGAGTTATCCTTGGCTTGCTCCTCTACAACCGCAACCAGATGGGTGATCGGCGGGGACTTGATTTCCCTCTGATTGGGTTTAAGCCCGATCCGATTGTTGTCTGTCGCGACCCCTAGGGCAGCGATGCGATCTAGGAGTTCGTTCAAAGACGAAACATCTGCCGGATCCATCTTATCGGAGTGTTCGAGGCCAATGCGGAGATGATTTTTTGTGGTTTGGGGGACCGACTTTGGCTTGACGGCCGAGCGGGTGCCCATGGAAAAACTGCCGAGCTAGAGGATCTGCACAGAAGCTAGGGCCCTTCCAGAGGTGATTTTGTCATTGATGACAAGGCGAGCCATCGATCCTTCTATTAACTGCATAGAGGAACTCTCAATGAAAGCACTAATGTCGGTGTCAAAACCGGCCGATCTTGGGTAGGGGGTCCCAAACTATGCGTCTGAGGATCGAAGGTAACAGGAGACAAGGGACACAATGTTTACCTAGGTTCGGGCCCTCTTAATGGAGTTAATACCCTACTTCCTGCTTGATTGACTTTGATGAGTATAGGGGTTACAAGAGTTGATTTATCTCAAGATTGTAATGGCTAAACCCTAGATGTCTAGCCTATATGATTATGATTGCCTCTACGGACTAACCCCTCAGGTTTATATAGATACCAGAGGGGCCTAGGGTTGTACAGAGTCGGTTTACAAAGAAAGGAATCTTCATATCCAAACACCAAGCTTGCCATCCACGCAAAGGAGAGTCCCATCCAGACACGGGGAAGGCCTTCTATCTTGTATCTTCATAGCCCATCAGTCCGGCCCATGTTACATAGCCCGGACGCCCGGGGACCCCCTAATCCAGGACTCGCTCACCTCCTGCATCTCCAGCTCCCGCTCGACGACCTCATGAGGAAGCAGGTGCTCCATGGCCACCGCCACCTTTTCGGACGTGGGTTGTATGCTAGAGTCTGAGGTGGCCTGGAATATCTAGGCGTGTGTGTCCTCGATCTTGGCGTGGATGGCCTCGACCCGGGCCCGGGCGACATGGGCGGCATGGACGGCAGCTCGAGTGCTCTCGGCGTTTGTAGCTGCCGTCGCAGCAGCATCTGTTGCAGCAGCAGCCGTCTCGGCTCTTGCAGCTGCCCTGTCGGCTACCGCAGAAGCCCTCTCGATGGAAGCGGCCGCGCTCAATGCGGATGCGGCAGCACATTCGGCGTAGGCGGCCGCACTCTCGGCGCAGGTGGTGGCGCTCGGCGGGGGGGGGGGCATCGTATGGGCCTTCACGAAGCGTTTCCACGGCGTCTTCTTTGCAAGAAGGGCGTGCAGGAATGGGGATCGGGATTCGTGGATTCGGGGGTTGCCGGCACTGGAGCAAACGAGCGGACGAAGCTTAAGGAGGAAGACTTAAATAGACCCAGATGTTTTCATCGCAAATGGTTCCTAGAAAACAACTGTGTGTTGTTGTAGATATTTTTTATTAGCTGTGAAAGACGAATTTGGAGTAAAGTGGCAACGGATGGTGTTTTAAATATACGGGAAATTTTGTAGTACTAATACAACTGTCATGTCAAATATTGGAAAATTTTAGGGGTCATTTGACCTTTTAAGACATTTAAGTGATTTTCTAGCCATTTAATGATCGTAATTGAAATTTGAACTACATGTACATGCAACAGCTAACCATAATGGTTTGAAAACTCATATTTTGTGTACTTGTGTGCGATTAAATTCCATGTGCAGTAAATTGGAAGGAATTTTTAAACATATTGGTCTAATGGCTATGACACAATTAAGCATGGAGTGACATGGCATTTTAATTCCGAAAAAATTAAAAAATATCAGAAACACATGAAACCTTGGTTGATGTAATGTCATGCCACCAAGTTTGACGAACGTTTGGACACACACCGCTCACAAACCAGAGCAACTCACTAGAAGGCTCGTGGTTCCGAGAGGGAACAATGCATGTTTGATGACGAACAGCAGATAGGTTCCTCTTACGGTCTTCAAAATTTATTCTACGCTTAACGTGCAATACTACAACTATACTGTGAAAATTTGGAATATTCCAGCAGTCATTTGACCCTTAAAAGACATTTAAGTGATTTTCTAGCCATTTAATTACCGTATTTCAAATTTGAACTATATCTACATGCAACGCCTAACCATAACGGTTTGAAAAATCATATTTGTGTACTTGTGTGCGAGCTAATTCCATGTGAAGTAAATTAGATGGAATTTTCAAACAGATTGGTCTCACGACATGTGCACGTGCACGTATGCATGGAGTGCCATGGCATTTTAATATAAAAAATAAAAAATGATCAAAAAACATGAAACCTTGCTTGATGTAATGTCATGGCACAAAGATGATGTGGTAAAAAAATTGGCATGTGTGACAAAAGTTTGGACACACACCCATCACAAACCGGAGCATCTCACTAGAAGGCTCGTGGTTCCGAGAGGGAACAATGCATGTTTGATGAAGAATAGGAGATAGCTTCCTCTTACGACCTTCAAAATTTATTCAACGTTTAACGTGCACTACTACAACTGTACTGTGAAAATTTGGAATATTCTAGCGGTCATTTGACCCTTTAAAGACATTTAAGTGATTTGTAGCCATTTAATGACCATAACTCAAATTTGAACTACATTTACATGCTACACCTAACCATAACGGTTTCAAATATCATATTTGTATACTAGTGTGGAAGTTAATTACATGTGCAGTAAATTAGAAGGAATTTTCAAACATATTGGTCTCACGTGGGCACATGCATGGAGTGCCATGGCACTTTAATTTCAAAAAAATAAAAAATGATCAGAAAAACATGAAACCTTGCTTGATTTAATGTCATGCCACCAAGATGATGTTGTTAAAAAATTGGCCTGTTTGACGAAAGTTTGGACACACGCCCCTCACAAACTGGAGCAACTCACTTGAAGGTTCGTCGTTCCGAGAGGGAACAATGCATGTTTGATGACGAACGGGAGATAGCTTCCTCTTACGGCCTTCAAAAAATTTTCTACGTTCAACGTGCACTAATACAACTCTCATGTGAAAATTTGGAAAATTTCAGGGGTCATTTGACCTTTTAAAGACATTTAAGTGATTTCTAGCCATTTAATGACCGTAATTCAAATTTGAAGTACATCTACATGCAACACCTAACCATAATGGTTTGAAAAATCATATTTTTGTGTACTTGTGTGTGATTCAAAAAGTCATCAGACGATGTAAATATCTGGTGTTCAAAAAAGAAAATGTAAAGATCTGGCAAGATAACCGGCCCCCACACGATTGGCACTCTATCTCGCGGCTTGAGGTTTGTTGGTGAGTGGCAGGGATCATTAATCAGACATGGTTTTGTATTGGAAACCATCAGCTATTATGTTCACACATGGATTTTGCTGTGGGAATCGTATGTAATCCAAACTACAGCACTCGTAAATTTCGGCAACCGGCGTGTGTACTGTCCCCGTCGATCTAGATTCCGGCCACCAATAAATACCACCTTGCCCATGTCGTCCCGCCTACATTCTCATCTACATCCTCCCCGTGCTCGCCCTCTCTCTCTCTCTCTCTCAATTCTCTGCCATGGCGCCGCCGGTCTGCCCACGCGCCACTGAGGAGTTGCCGCCCCCCAAGCACGCTCAATCGACTAGCAGTGACGAGGACCCCTACGCACCGCCTGACCAAGCTGCGCCGGCCCCCCCCAACTTTGGATTGGTTTTGGGGCCAGTACAATCTTTGTGTGTGGAAGTCGCTGCCGCCGGCTAAGAAAGGCAGGCAAGTGGCGTTCAAGAAGGAGATGGCGGAGGAGGAAGCCAGGTACCAGGTGGCCTGTGAATCCTGTGATGCCTCCTGGAAAAGGAGGTGGCAGAGCTTTGGGAGCGGGTGCGTCATCGTGCCGAGGAGGTGTACGAAGATGGGTACTTCGCGAGGAAGGTCATAGGCGCTGGGCACCTCGTCGTTGCATGGAGGTGGGATGATAAGCTCCAACGTGCCACCGACGAGGAGCTCCGGTGGGCGCCCCACAAAATGGCAAGATCGTTCGCGCGCGTCCGCCAGCAAGAGGCAGATTGGTATGACAAGCGCTATGAGGCGTAGGAGGCGGAGTACTGCCTCACTGGGAAGATGCCATGCACCAGGGAGTTGCTGGCGAGGGGCTGCCAGAATACTGCCCTAGGAGGTGCTACCTCTTGAGCACTGCGTTGGTTTTCCCTTGAAGAGGAAAGGGTGATGCAACAGAGCAGCGTAAGTATTTCCCACAGTTTTTGGGAACCAAGGTATCATCCAGTAGGAGGCCACGCATGAGTCCATCGCACCTGCACAAACAAATAAACTCCTCACAACCAACGCGATAAAGGGGTTGTCAATCCCTTCACGGTGACCTACGAGAGTGAGATCTGATAGATATGATAAGATAATATTTTTGGTATTTTTATGATAAAGAGAAATAAAGATGCAAGTAAAATAAATGGCAAAGGAAATAACTAAGTATTGGAAGACTAATATGATGGAAAATAGACCCCGGGGCCATAGGTTTCACTAGAGGCTTGTGAACAAATTACTGTTGAGCAATTGACAGAATTGAGCATAGTTATGAGAATATCTAGGTATGATCATGTATATAGGCATCACGTCCAAGACAAGTAGACCGACTCCTGCCTGCATCTACTACTATTACTCCACACATCGACCGCTATCCAGCTTGCATCTAGAGTATTAAGTTCAAGAGAACATAGTAACGCTTTAAGCAAGCTGACATGATGTAGAGGGATAAACTCATGCAAAATGATATAAACCCCATCTTGTTATCCTCGATGGCAACAATACAATATGTGCCTTGCTGCCCCTATTGTCACTAGGAAAGGACACCGCAAGATTGAACCCAAAGCTAAGCACTTCTCCCATTGCAAGTAAGATCAATCTAGTGGGCCAAACCAAACTGATAATTCGAAGAGACTTGCAAAGATAACCAATCATACATAAAAGAATTCAGAGAAGATTCAAATATTGTTCATATATACTTGATCATAAACCCGCAATTCATCAGTCTAAACAAACACACCGCAAAAGAAGATTACATCGAATAGATTCCACAAGAGAGGGGGAGAACTTTGTATTGAGATCCACAAAGAGAGAAGAAGCCATCTAGCTAATAACTATGGACCCGAAGGTCTGAAGTAAACTACTCACACTTCATCGGAGAGGCTATGGTGTTGATGTACAAGCCCTCCATGATCGATACCCCCTCCGGTGGAGCTCTGGAAAAGGCCCCAAGATGGGATCTCATGGATACAGAAATTTACAGCGGTGGAATTAGGGTCTTGGCTCCGTATCTGGTAGTTTGGGTGTACGTAGGTATATATAGTAGGAAGGAGTACGTCAGTGGAGCAACGTGGGCCCCATGAGGGTGGAGGGCGCGCCTAGGGGGGTAGGTGCGCCCCCCTACCTCATGCTTCCTGGTTGATTGCTTGACGTAGGGTCCAAGTCCTCTCGATCATGTTCATTCTAAAAATCACGTTCCCGAAGGTTTCATTCCGTTTGGACTCCGTTTGGTATTTTTTTTTGTGAAACTCTAAAATAGGCAAAAAATAGCAATTCTGGGCTAGGCCTCCGGTTAATAGGTTAGTCCCAAAAATAATATAAAATTGTATAATAAAGCCCAATAATGTCCAAAATAGGATATAATATAGCATGGAACAATCAAAAATTATAGATACGTTGGAGACGTATCAAGCATCCCCAAGCTTAATTCTTGCTCGTCCTTGAGTAGGTAAATGATAAAAACTGAATTTTTGATGTGGAATGCTACTTGGCATAATGTCAATGTGATTCTCTTAATTGTGGTATGAATATTCACATCCGAAAGATTCAAGACAAAAGTTCAATATTGACATAGAAAGAATAATACTTCAAGCATACTAACTAAGCAATTATGTCTCTTCAAAATAACATGGCCAAATAAAGTTATCCCTACAAAATCATATAGTCTGGCTATGCTCCATCTTCAAGACACAAAGTATTCAAATCATGCACAACCCTGATGACAAGCCAAGAAATTGTTTCATACTTTTGGTGTTCACAAACTTTTTCAATCTTCACGCAATACATGAGCGTGAGCCATGGACATAGCACTATAGGTGGAATAGAATGGTGGTTGTGGAGAAGACAAAAAGGGAGAAGATAGTCTCACATAAACTAGGCGTATCAACGGGCTATGGAGATGCCCACCAATAGATATCAATGTGAGTGAGTAGGGATTGCCATGCAACGGACGCACTAGAGCTATAAATGTATGAAAGCTCAACAAAAGAAACTAAGTGGGTGTGCATCCAACTTGCTTGCTCACGAAGACCTAGGGCATTTGAGGAAGCCCATCGTTGGAATATACAAGCCAAGTTCTATAATGAAAAATTCCCACTAGTATATGAAAGTGCTACTTTGAAGCACAAGTGTGGAAAATAAGGATAGTAGTATTGCCCCTTTTTATTTATTTACTCTTTTTTGGGGTCCTTCTTTTTTATTTGGCCTTTCTCTTTTTTTATTGGGACAATACTCTATTAATGATGATCATCACACTTCTATTTGTCTACAACTCAATGTTTACAACTCGATACTAGAACAAAGTATGACTCTATATGAATGCCTCCAGTGGTGTACCGGGATAGCAATGATGCATGAGTGACTTATATGAAAGAATTATGAATTGTGGCTTTGCCACAACTAAAATGTCAACTACATGATCATGCAAAGCAATATGACAATCATGGAGCGTGTCATAGTAAACGGAACGGTGGAAAGTTGCATGGCAATATATCTCGGAATGGCTATAGAAATGCCATGATAGGTATGTATGGTGGCTATTTTGAGGAAGGTATATGGTGGGTGTATGATACCGGTGAAAGGTGCGCGGTATTAGAGAGGATAGCAATGGTGGAAGGGTGAGAGTGCGTATAATCCATGGACTCAACATTAGTAATCAAGAACTCACATACTTATTGCCAAAATCTATTAGTTATCAAATCAAAGTATTACGCGCATGCTCCTAGGGGGATAGATTGGTAGGAAAAGACCATCGCTCGTCCCTGACCGCCACTCATAAGGAGGACAATCAATAAATACATCATGCCCCGACTTCTTAACATAACGGTTCACCATACGTGCATGCTACGGGAATCACAAACTTCAACACAAGCATTTCTCAAATTCACAACTACTCAACTAGCACAACTCTAATATCACCATCTCCATATCTCAAAACAATTATCATGTTTCAAACTTCTCATAGTATTCAACACACTCATAAGAAAATTTTATTATTAATCTTGAATGCCTAACATAATTAAAGCAAATCACCATGCTATTTTGTAGGACTCTCAAAATAATCTAAGTGAAACATGGGAGAACAATGGTTTCTATAAAACAAATCTACTAGTGTGCTCTAAAAGATATAAGTGAAGCACTATAGAAAAAAACTATATAACTCAAAAGATATAAGTGAAGCACATAGAGTATTCTAACAATTTCCGAATCATGAGTGTCTCTCTCCAGAAGGTGTGTGTAGAAATGATGATTGTCAAAAACTAACAAATAAAGACTCAAATAAAACAAGACGCTCCAAGCAAAACACATATCATGTGGTAAATAAAAATATAGCTCCAAGTAAAGTTACCGATAGAAGTAGACGAAAGAGGGGATACCTTCCGGGGCATCCCCAAGCTTTGGATTTTAGGTGTCCTTAGATTATCCTGGGGTGCCATGGGAATCCCCAAGCTTAGGATCTTGCCACTCCTTGTCCCATAATCCGTCAAATCTTTTACCCAAAACTTGAAAACTTCACAACACAAAATTTAAAGTAGAAAATCTCGTGAGCTCCGTTAGCGAAAGAAAACAAAACACCACTTCAAGGTACTGTAATGAACTCATTATTTATTTATATTGGTGTTAAACCTACTGTATTACAACTTCTCTATGGTTTATAAACTATTTTACTAGCCATAGATTCATCAAAATAAGCAAACAACACACGAAAAACAGAATCTGTCAAAAACAGAACAGTTTGTAGTAATCTGTATCTAACGCAATATCTGCGACCCCAAAAATTCTAAAATAAATTTATGGACGTGATAAATTTATCTATTAATCATCTTCAAAAAGAATTAACTAAATATCACTTTC
Source organism: Triticum urartu (assembly GCF_003073215.2). Classification (NCBI taxonomy): domain Eukaryota; kingdom Viridiplantae; phylum Streptophyta; class Magnoliopsida; order Poales; family Poaceae; genus Triticum; species Triticum urartu. The sequence goes on from NC_053024.1 coordinate 258,308,892, forward strand.
CAAATAAAAATGGCAGCAATTCTCGTGAGCGCTAAAGTTTCTGTTTTTTACAGCAAGATTAAAAAGACTTTCCCCAAGTCTTCCCAACGGTTCTACTTGGCACAAACACTAATTAAACACAAAAAACACAACCAAAACAGAGGCTAGATAAATTATTTATTGAATAACAGCAAGGCTAAATATTGGGTTGTCTTCCAACAATCTCTTTTCTTTAAATCCTTATAGCTAGGCATTGATAATTTTAATGATGCTCACATGAAAGACAAGAATTGAAGCACAAAGAGAGCATCATATAACACGTGACAAACACATCTAAGTCTAACATAATTCCTATGCATAGCCATCTTATAGGCAAACAAATTATCAAGGAAAGCAAAAACTAGCATATGCAAGAAAGCGGAAAGAAACAATAGCAATCTCAACATAATGAGAGGTAATCTAGTAACATGAAAATTTCTACAACCATATTTTCCTCTCTCCTAATAATTACATGTAGGATCATAATCAAATTCAACAATATAGCTATCACAAAACCTATTCTTAACAAGATCCACATGTATGCAGAGTTGACACTCTTCCAAAATAGTGGGATTAACATTAACTAAAGTCATGACCTCTCCAAACCCACTTTTATCAAAAACTTCATAAGATTGAACATTCTCCAAATATGTGGTATCTAAAGTTGACACTCTTCCAAAATAATGGGATTAACATTAACTAAAGTCATGACCTCTCCAAACCCACTTTTATCAAAAACTTCATAAGATTGAACATTCTCCAAATATGTGGTATCTAAAGTTGACACTCTTCCAAAATAATGGGATTAACATTAACTAAAGTCATGACCTCTCCAAACCCACTTTTATCAAAAACTTCATAAGATTGAACATTCTCCAAATATGTGGTATCTAAAGTTGACACTCTTCCAAAATAATGGGATTAACATTAACTAAAGTCATGACCTCTCCAAACCCACTTTTATCAAAAACTTCATAAGATTGAACATTCTCCAAATATGTGGTATCTAAAGTTGACACTCTTCCAAACCTACTTTCAATAATATTGAAAACACTATTATCAATCTCATATTCATCATGCGGCTTAAATAAATTTTCAAGATTGTCAGAAGAATCACCCCAATCATGATCATTACAACAAGTAGAGGTCATAGCAAAACTAGCATCCCCATGCTTAGGGTTTTGCATATTATTAGCACAACTTATATCAACAGAGTTTATACTATCATCATTGCAATCATGCTTTTTATTCAAAGATCCATCGGGAATCACTCCATAAGGTACTTTATCACAATTTTCAGATTCATGAATTTCAAGCAAAACTTCATAAAGATAATCTAGTGCACAAAACTCACTAGCAATTGGTTCATTATAATTGGATCTCTTAAAAAGATTAGCAAGCGGATGAGGATCCATAGATCTTAGGTTCTCTGTTTAGTAATAAATAAACAATTATTCAAACCAAACTAGCAAACGAGCCAAGTCATCAAAGCAAATGGAAAGATGAACAGAAGAATGGCGAATAAAATGGCAAGGGTGAAGTGGGGGAGAGGAAAATGAGAGGCAAATGGCAAATAATATAATGCGGGAGATAAGGGTTTGTGATGGGTACTTGGTATGTTGACTTTTGCATAGACTCCTCGGCAAAGGCGCCAGAAATCCTTCTTGCTACCTCTTGAGCACTACGTTGGTTTTCCCTTGAAGAGGAAAGGGTGATGCAGCAGAGCAGCGTAAGTATTTTCCTCAGTTTTTGAGAACAAAGGTATCAATCCAGTAGGAGGCCACGCATGAGTCCCTCGCACCTACACAAACAAATAAACTCCGCGCAGCCAACGCGATAAAGGGTTGTCAATCCCTTCACGGTCACCTATGAGCGTGAGATCTAATAGATATGATAAGATAATATTTTTGGTATTTTTATGATAAAGAGAAGTAAAGATGCAAGTAAAATAAATGGCAAAGGAAATAACTAAGTATTGCAAGATTAATATGATGGAAAATAGAACTGGGGGCCATAGGTTTCACTAGAGGCTTCTCTCGAGAGCATAAGTATTACGGTGGGTGAACAAATTACTATAGAGCAATTGACAAAATTGAGCATAGTTATGAGAATATCTAGGTATGATCATGTATATAGGCATCACGTCTGAGACAACTAGACCGACTCCTGCCTGCATCTACTACTATTACTCCACACATCGACCGCTATCCAGCATGCATCTAGAGTATTAAGTTCAAAAGAACAGAGTAACGCTTTAAGCAAGATGACATGATGTAGAGGTATAAACTCATGCAATATGATATAAACCCCATCTTGTTATCCTCGATGGCAACAATACAGTATGTGCCTTGCTGCCCCTACTGTCACTGGGAAAGGACACCGCAAGATTGAACCCAAAGCTAAGCACTTCTCCCATTGCAGGAAAGATCAATCTAGTAGGCCAAACCAAACTGAAAATTCAAAGAGACTTGCAGAGATAACCAATCATACATAAAAGAATTCAGAGAAGATTCAAATATTGTTCATAGATAAACTTGATCATAAACCCACAATTCATCTGTCTCAACAAACACACCGCAAAAGAAGATTACATCGAATAGATCTCCACAAGAGAGGGGGAGAACTTTGTATTGAGATCCAAAAAGAGAGAAGAAGCCATCTAGCTAATAACTATGGTCCCGAAGGTGTGAAGTAAACTACTCACACATCATCGGAGAGGCTATGGTGTTGATGTAGAAGCCCTCCGTGATCGATACCCCCTCCGGCGGAGCTCCGGAAAAGGCCCCAAGATGGGATCTCACGGATACAGAAAGTTACGGCGGTGGAATTAGGGTTTTGGCTCCGTATCTGGTAGTTTGGGGGTACGTAAGTATATATAGGAGGAAGGAGTACGTCGGTGGAGCAACGTGGGCCCCACGAGGGTGAAGGGCGCGCCTGGGGGGGGTAGGTGCACCCCCTACCTCGTGCCTTCCTGGTTGATTGCTTGACGTAGGGTCCAAGTCCTCTCGATCATGTTCATTCCGAAAATCACGTTCCCGAAGGTTTCATTCCATTTGGACTACGTTTGATATTCTTTTTCTGCGAAACTCTGAAATAGGCAAAAACAGTAATTCTGGGCTAGGCCTCCGGTTAATAGGTTAGTCCCAAAAATAATATAGAAGTGTATAATAAAGCCCAATAATGTCCAAAACAGGATATAATATAGCATGGAACAATCAAAAATTATAGATACGTTGGAGACGTATCAGGAGGGATTATTAGTTTTCAATTTTATGCATTGTACCTAGTAGTTAAGTATCATCACGTATATGTGATGACATTATATATTCATTCTGTGACGACGCAGCGGGCGTCTATTGCAAGTACGGCGCGGCCGGCCTCTAGTGCAAGTACGGCGCTGAGGGCCTGTGCCCACTCCTAGCGAGGAATGGGGGTACTGACGGGACGTGTATCCAACTGCGACGCCGTGTCGACAGTAGGCAAGCGCCGATGGACCCGCAATTGTTGTGCGGCATGGCGCGCCTCTTGCTCTGCGGCGCTCCAACGGTCTCGCCGAGCCTATCTGCGTGGATGCGCCTAGTTTGCTCTGCGGCGCGCCATCGATCATGTTATGCGACGAGCTGCAACCTGTCGGCGCTAACATACCTATCTTGATCCGCGACGCTCAAGCGCCATGCGCCAAAGGTCTTCTCAACCCTGGCGATGACACGCATCACGGCGTTATCCATCGCATTGCTGGGGAGCGCCTCGGCCTCGATAGGGCGTGGCGCCTGCTCGTTTTCCTCGTCGACGAGTTTGATGGCAGAGGTGGCGCTTTGGTGGGTTGGCATGCTTGGAAAATGTGGATATGCTATAGGCTGTGCTTGTCGCCTCCATGCAGCCTAGGTTTATGCGCAATATCGCTGGGTGGCGGGAAACAGTGGTGTGTTCATAAAACGCCGTCAATTAATGGGAACTTAGCATAGAAGGAACATCGAGCTAGCACAAGAAGTAGATGATGATCAGATGAACACGGACCACACTACGGAACCAGTCGGTGATGAATTCATCAATCACAAACGGTTGAATACTAGCAAGTGTTTGCCCACAACACACACGACTTATTCCATCACAAACAGGTTGGATGGATCAACTGTATGCCACGTATCTCACATTGTCAAAATTCATGTGGTAGACCTTCTTTAACATGTGTTAAAAAAAACAAGGACCTCGAGGTTAAATTAACTCATGGGATGGGTCATATCAGTCATGTAATTTGACAAATATGACCCATCCTATGAGCTAATTTAACATCAACACAACTTCCCATCGAGTCACCCATCTGATGGCTGCTCCAGCCCGAGCACACCTAACTTGAGAGTTCTCTTACATGAGCTACTAATGGAACGGCTAGTACTTGCTAATATAGGATGCCTCTTCGCATCCTTATGGCGTATCCGGATGACCGCCCGTCCCCCAATGGCCAATAGATGTTGTGTAGATAGAGCATATCACGTACGTCTTACTAGCAGCAACCATCTGTGTTATTATCGGTCTTCGCACACATTTTTGATTACAGACTTGTTTTCCCCGTATCACACACATCTTGTTATATTGAACCGTTTCTATTCTCTTATCTCAACACAAACAGTTCATCCGAGTGACCGCATGCCATATATCGCACACACCTTGATCTGGCTGGCCGTTTCTTTTGTGTTGCCTAATCACAAACTATTCATCCCAGTGAACCATATGCTGTATATCACACACACCTTCATTTGTCTGCCCATTTCTTTTGTTCCTCCTCATCACAAACAATTAATTGAACTGAACCGTATGCCCTGTATTGCACACGCAACTAAAATCTGAACCGTGTTTGATGCATCCTCCATCGCAAACGTTCTGCACCTTTTTTTACGGTTTTTTACACCACTGTTTGCGATTATTGCATCGCACACAGTTTCATCAAAGGGTCTCTGATCGTAGTGTCGCGTTAGCAGCAGCCTGCAGTAGTGCATGTTCTTAGTTCAGACATCATATATGTGAATGCCCTCTGCTTAGTATGTAAATCACATATGTGAATTAAATCATACGATCCCGATTACTTAGATAACATGTATGTGAATTATTTCATGCGAACCTGTTTACTAAAGACATCATATAATTATCTCATGCCATCCTGTTTAGTTAGTCATCATATCTTTGAATTATGTCAAGCTATGCTATCCAGTTTATATAGACATCATATATGTGAAGCTATGTCATGCTATCCTTTTTAGTTAAACCATATACATGTCAACTATTTCATGCCCTCTTTTTTCCACACTATCTATTGCATCTGTCTTTCATACAAGGTCTGTACATTCAACTATGTTTCCTGTTTATCAGCCATTTGAATTGGAGCGGGTGATGGCAGTATCTAGCGGAGTAAAAACACCTTCAAATAAAATAGTGCTACCTCCTTGTGGAGATAGCACCCCGGTTGTACATGCACGAGAACCAGCCCTACCACACATAACCTAGACTCTCGTAGATTGTACCCCTACTGCGATGGAGAGAGAACCAGCTTCACCCAATCTAACCCCAATCCCAGCAGATAGTAACCCAGTTCCTGTTGACACAACACCATCTCCACCATAGAGCTCCCAAACAAGAGTAGTTAGTAAGGTAGCTCCAGTGCCCAAAGCACTAGTACTACCACGGCGAACCCCAACTCCACCAGTTAGTACACCTATTTCTGTGGAGGAAGCGCAACCACCATTCGTAGTTTAGCATCTATGTGAGTATCTTCCCATCATGGAAATATTATACTAACGATGAAGTAAAATGCCAGTTGCAGGTGTTTGTCCAGGAGTTATGTTTAAGTATGTTATTCATGGAAATTACTTTGCTTTGCCCCATACATTCTACCTCCATGATGGTTATAATACAACAAATTATTCCCATTTTTCTCTATAGAGAAGGACCAATTAGGAAACTCGGGATGAGGTAACCTATGCTAGTACCTCGGCTATCTTGAAGAATGCTTGGTGGAAGTACCAGAATTACCTGAAAAAACATCATTGACTCGCAAAGAAACTCATCAAATTCCCTTACGTTCTCCTGAGACCCATTTACGGGACGATGACTAGGAACGCCTTGTTCTGTACTAGTCCCGAACCAAGAATGTGGTTAGGTCTATGAGCTCATTTTTTATTTTGAAGTACTATATGCATGCGTCTTACTGTACTCTGTTCGTCTAGAACAAGTGCTTAAACCTGAAGAACAACTGTTCTCATTTAAGATTCCGTTGCTATCGTGCATACTGCTTTGTTCTTGTATCACTGTATTTACTCATACAAACTTATTTTTAAATTGAAGGATCCAATCGAAACTCCAATGGCATAATAGGTATGTTTAAGTATGTTTCTTTAATAGGTTTGCTCTTATAAATAGCTCTGCTGATTTCAATTTCAATTGTGTATACAGTTGACTTCTCATACCATGCACATTACTAGCATCACAACAGAGCCAATAGTGTTTTTGTACATGTAGACCCGTGGTATCCATCTGAAATCTTGTTGTGCCAAGTAGTTTCCCATGCTTTGTATTCTTTCAATGCTACTTTGTCTTGAACTGATATGATTTGAATCGTGTCTATATTTTGCTTTCACAAGACAATGAAGTGACCATAGGACATAGATATATGTTTGTTTGATGCTTTTATTATGTACAACTTGGCAATAGAAGACTTTGTAGTTTAATCCTGTCCACCTTACTAATGAACTGGTTAACCAAAATGAGTTTCATATACTACATGCTAAACTTGTTATGTGTCTGCTTGTTTCTTCTTTTAGAATGCTGCCAGAATATTGGGGAAGAGTGCCTTATTAAGCAATGGTAAAGGAAGTAATGCAGATAAGGTTCTGGATAGTGAGACATCCTTGTTGGTCTCCAACAAAGCTGATAAAACAACTAAGGAAAACTATCTTGAAGACAGTGAGACAACCCCAAAGTCATGTCTTGGTGTAGTGTTTGAGTTACTGGCCACTACCACTGGCACAAGCTATTCGAACTCACTGTCTGCATCCGTTTGGTTTCTTGAGTGTCAACTACAAGTTAAAAGACATCAATCAGCTGTGCTGCGACAAGAAGCCGAAGGACTATGGAAGTCCCTGGAGAATTCAGATGCATACTTTCTAGTGCAACAGCAAGCATTGGCGGATTTTAGCGCCAAATAGGAGAAAGCTAATAAGCTTGCTAAGCTTATTGCCAGCATGGTGGATATGCAGGATAACTTTTCTCGAGCTCTTGTGAAGTTGTTTCAGTTATGGACTTGTTTTGCTGCCATGTTTATTTGCATTGGTGTCCAATTTAGACGGCCAGTGTATGTAATATGTTGCTTTGTTCCATATATTTGCACTGGTGGCGAACTTTGATGCCTAGTGGATGTAATATGTGTAATAGCCGTAATAGCCTAGCGTTAGTTGCTTGCTTATTTATTTCCTTATTGTCTTGTTTAGTTGTTTGCTTGTAGTCATTGCAGTTCTTTTTCCACGTTTTTCTAGTGCCCACAATAACCTATTTTTATAACTAGGCCATAATAACCATGGCAACACACAGACTGTTGTAACCATTGTCCTGATACCTGTTGTACTGACCATGGGCTTCCTACGGGCCGTAGGATCCATGGGCCTTATACGGGCCGTATACTCGTTGGGCCAAACATGGGCCGTACTATTCGTGAACCAATGACGGTCCGCAAAATGGGCTGCAAACGGGCTAGACTGGAAATCGTTTGTTTATCGCCTAACCATAACGGGCCCTTAATAGGCCGTATTTGATGATGCTATAAGAACAGCCCAACGGGTTAATGGGCCACAAATGGGCTGACTGTAACCACGGGATAAATTTGGCCCACAAGCGGAATAGGTCGGTAACGGACCATAAGTAACCGAGTTTTGGAAATGAGCCCAAGAATAAATGGGCCCATAGAAGGCCGAAAGTTAACATGGGCTGGAAACGGCTGACGGAATAATGGGTCGTTAATGGGTATAAAGTGATACACAGTTCATTATGGGCCAGTTTCACCTTGGGCCTTTAATGTGCCTAGAGTTACAAAGGGCCTCGTATGGGCCGAAAGACGTCATGGGTCATACATGAGCCGGAAGTTACAACGGGTTGGAATCATATTGGACGGCCCAGATGACACTACTGGGCCTAATTCGGATAGGGCATAATAGGTCATGAGTTAACGGGCTGTAAATGGGCTATATGTGAATAGGCCATCAACAGGCTTTCCTTGGGCCGGCCCGCTACCTTTTGACAAGTCAAACGGGCTGGCCATTTCACCGGAATGGGCCTTTGTTAGGCTGTGCCACGTGTCGATGTATCATAGGCACCTCCGGTCCAATGAGTGGATAACATCTATCCCAATGGTGAGCCGACACATGGTTCCTCCAGCCATTGAGAATTTTACACATGGAAAATCCCCATTGGTCTGGGCTGTTAACAGGTTATCGGTTTCAAACCAGAAACCGATAGCTTAACGGTGGTGGATGCCATGTGTCGGTTACCCTTGATGAAAGCACTTCCATGACGCGCCATTTATCATCATGGTAGTGGACACTTCCATGATGATAATTTTGGTATTGTCATGGAACACTTCTACGACAACACAGGCATGACTATGTTGATTCTGTCATAAAATCGTCATGGATGTACATGCATGACAGAAAACGTGACCTAGTGTGACAAGCAAGTATCATCACGGAAGTGTTTTTTTAGTGAAGGTCTCATTCGCCTCTATTGCCCATCCCAGATGCAATGGAGAAGCTGAGAGGGTGAACATTGAAGTGTTGCGAGGACTCAAGAGAAGAACATTTGATAGGCTCCAAAAGTGTGCCAGACGATGGATCGACGAGCTACCGGTGGTTCTTTGGTACCTCTGTACGAGACCAAATCGAGCTACCAGACAGACTCCCTTCTCCCTAGTCTACGGCGCAAAAGAAGTGCTCCCCACGGAACTCATATATGGGGCACCTCAAGTACTTGCCTACGATTAAGTAGCATAAGAACAACATCGGCATGACGATGTTGTGCTATTTGAGGAGAACCATCTTCGGGCTGCTGTACGTGTTGCACGATACCAGCAAGCCATGCGTCTCTATCACAGTTGTTGGGTCCATGCCCAGAGCCTTGAGGAAGGCAACCTTGTCCTTAGGCGTGTTCTGTCCGCCAAGGGTTCCAACAAGTTGACGCCGAAGTGGGAAGGCCCTTACCAGGTGGTACGAGTCACCAGACCTGGCGCAGTCTATTTGGAGACTAAAGATGGCATCAAGGTGCAAAACTCCTGGAACATTGAGCATCTTCATATGTTCTACCCGTAAGGCATGCTCGGCAGCCACCCTTTTGTACAAGCTTCGCCGATGCTGCATGTAACCCTTTGTACAAAGCAAAGCGCAAACTCTGAGCAGCAGATATATAATCGAAGCGCTGGGGCCCCCCCAAAGAACTTGCATGCATGCATAAGCATATCCTGAGCATAGCACGATCATGTAGATAAGATCATATGTAGCTTTGTTTTCATCTGCACTAAGCTGCAGTTTTCTTGCTGCGAACTCAGTCCCGAAGAGAAGAAATGGAGACCAACCTACATATCGGTCCCCGGCAAGCCAAATAGATAAGTTCCTTCTTACCCATACATGTTTTGTAAAGTGAAAACTTGTGCATATGAAAACCTCGTCACCTTCGAAGCATTGGTGCTCCCATCCTATGTCCCAAACATTTCTTTGGTCAAGGTGGTTGTAGTGGACTTTGATGAAGGAGGTTCGATGAGGAGCTGGTCCCTTTCCATAGTTTTGTGCCCGACAGGCCAAGCCCCGCGGCAACAAAGAGAAGGCATAGGTAGGATAGCTTGCCGAAAAAAACTTGTTTACATAAATGTATAGAGGCATCTCCCCTCTGCATGGACATGATACATGCACAAGTACCCGGCAAGACTTATGTTTTTTCATTAATATGCGGATAAGCAAGTATAAATCTTACAGGACACAAACATGAATAAAGAAGATTACATATTTAAGATTAAAGTATGGCAAGTGCCTACACATTTTAGACTAAAAAAGATAGGTGCCCCGTAATCCCTTTCTTGTCCCTCTCCTCCTAGGAGCTACAGGGGGAGGTGAAGAGGGCAAAAGGAGCGCCTGGGCAGAAGCCCAACCTCACCCTGTCAGGCCCCATGGCAAGGATCCTGACAAGATTGGGAGGGCGCAGGCGAAGGTGATGGTGAAGAGAGTAGTGGAGTGGGCCCCCTAGTCACCGCCCCTAAGGCCAGCAGAATCCGACAGGGCGAACGAAGCCGAAGGCCATGAAGAGGCCTGCCGGGGTCCAGCTGGAAGGCTGCTGGAGGAGCTAGAGGCACCATCTGCACCCCTACATCCAATGCCCCAGCAAATCGCCTTGCCGGAGAGGAGATGTAGGTACAGATGGTGGTGCCCCCTACCTCTTGCTGACGGTGGTGGTACGGCTGGCGATCAGCCGGAGTCGGAGCCATCGTCCCCTGCATCGGCACCGTCGTCATCGTCCTCACTGTCCTCCTCGTTGCTATCGCTCGAGGAGGAGCTTTCTTCATCGGTCGAGCTCTCCACGTAGCACCATAAACAAGTACCCGAGCGCCCAAAGACCTTGACGTAGAGCAAAGTTGCGTCCATTAGCTTGAAATGGAGAACGTGCCCCGCCGACAAGATGTGGGCACGTGCAAAGGTCTTCCAGCCACGCCTGAGGAGCATGACATGGGGTGCGGGGAAGTCCACATCTGCCTGCATGCTGTTGTTGCAACAACACCTCATGTGCAGCCTCAGTCTCGGTGGCTGTTCGATCTCATTACCCTTGAAAATGGGGTAGGAAGCCAAAGGCGGCCTCTGCGCAACTCGATGATGAACACCAATGGCTCGTCCCTGATGTGGCCTTCATTTCGGTTCTGAATGGCCGGGGGAGGCGCAATCAAGATGCCTCCTCGCCCTCCTCGGCCCCGAACACCACAATGGCCATGTCCGCGTCCTCTCCTGCCTCCCCTTGGGGAGGGCTCTGCCTCCGCGTCCCCAGCAGGAGGAGGGAGGCGTTGTCGAGCAGAAACCCTCATCACCACAGCCAAAGTACCACTGCGCCCTCTTCCCCTCGCCATGGTGGAAGGATGGTAACAAGAGGAACAAGGAGGAATGGTGTGAGTCAGCGCCTCGCCCGCGTTCCCTTTTATAGACGAGCAGGGTCGGGCTGGCTCCTCACCCAGAAAGCAACCGCCACGTTCCACCAATGTGATTCCTCTATACCACTAACAGTGCACGGAATCAAGACCGACCCCTAAGACAATCCACGATGTCTGGCTTTCTGCCATGGCGCTCATTCCCACGCTCTCCGCGTCTGCCACCAACCCTGCGCAGTGCATGCAGCACACGTGGCAAAAGGCGCCAGGGATGGGGAGGCTAGTGGAATGGCAGTTACTGTCCCGTGAACATGGGACGTGGGTAGCCCACCGATCGTGGCTTAAATCTCCCCCATAACGTCTGGCACGACGTGCGAGAAAACAGGAAACTGACTCAGGCACAGGTTAATGAAGAAGCAAAGAAAATTTCAAGAGATGTGCTACCACCCACTCTTTGGTTGTGTACTAGATAGGGCCTACCCCAATGACGCTCAACAACATGTTCAGACCAGGCCCGGGGGCTCCTATCGGTCCAACAAACCCTGTTGTGTGTTGCCTGGACTATACACAGGCCCAAGAGCAAGACTACAGTATCCAGGACCAAGACCAGCCCAAAGGAGTAAGATCTCACTAAGGAAAACCTCCCTTGCCGGACAGGCGAGCCTGGTCAGGACGAGGCTACACCAAAGACAAGTCCCAAGACACCCCCGACAAGGTTGCTGGGGACCCCGAGGGTGGATCGCCCTACAAAGGCACCACCGCTCCACTCCACAGTGACTTAGGTCACTTATCTGTGCGGTGTCAAGCCCCCAAGTGACTACGTGGCTGCCCTCTGTCATGTGGTAGCCATTCAAGGGGAAGATCCACTCTGCATGACACCCGTCCAGAGGCGTATCAGGCAGATAGGGCAAGAGACAGCTAAAGTGGCACAGCCAGGCTTGCGGGGCTACTCCCGCGACGTGACACTAAGTGGCGCATTTAATGTGCCTTGTCCTGTGTGCAGAGTTAGGTATGATAGCACTGTTTGGTACCTAATCAGTACATAATGACTGATTTGCCATTGTGGTGACCCCTTGACCTATAAAAGGAGGGTCGTGGCAACCTTAGAAAGGATTCGTACCTTTGTATACTCATACGTGCGTAGCTGCTCTCGTCCCGAGGTGACCTTGCCGGGATAGAGCGCCGCGTCTCCACTATGGTCCCCTCATCAATCCACTAAAGCTAGAGTAGGGTTTTACGCCTCGCGGCAGCCTGAACCTGGGTAGAAACTATCCGTGTCATCACCGATGTGCTGCTCTATGATCTCCGCTCTTTGTGCAACGCGCCCTTCCCTCTTGCTGAACCACAAGGGGCCGATGGCCCCATAGGTGGCCGTGGTATACCACGACAGAGATGATAAAAACTTTCATGAAGATCATTGGACAAAATAAAGTTGATTCCTTGTAATAGTTTTGCGATATGATGATGGTGATATGTGAGTCATGTTGGTGAGTAATTGTACTTTAGTAGGAATATTGGTGTTAATGTTTGTGATTCCCTATGCAAGCATGAAAGTCAATAGTTATGCAATGAAATTACATCCTACTTGCGGTGCATTATTCGGTGTTAGTTATGCTTAATGCTCACTTATGTGATTTTTCGTTTCTTGGTTGGGTGCTTCTCAATCTTTTTGTTAGCCTTCACTTGTACTAAGTAGGAATAATAGTTGTGCGTCCAAAATCCTTAAACCCAGTTTTGCCATACGAGTCCACCATACCTACCTATGTGCGGTATTCCCGTGCCGTTCTAAGCAGATTAGTATGTGCCATCTTTAATTTTCAAAATAATTTCCTTTTTGTGTGCTTGTACCTCTCATGAAATGGTAGGGGGTGGCTGATATATTTCCATGCTAGATGTGTTATTCTCAAGTTGAGTGTTTCTTCACTTGTCATTGCACGAGAGTACGGCAAAGGTATTAGGGATGCCCAATCCCGATATGAAAAATGAATTTACATTATGTTGTCAAATAATAAATTCCTTGGAAAGTGTTGGTATGGACGGCACCCATGGATACGGTTAGCCATGGAATGTGAAAGTATGGTGGAAAAAGGAATAAAGTTTATTTTATGTTTGGGAACCGCCTATGATATATCTACCATGGAAAGTATTGGGAACAACACGATCATTTCCGTTGACGGGAAAAGCATGCCACCCAAAAAGTTTTATCTTTGTTTTTTCGCTCTGAGCTCTAGCACTTCTACGAATCCCTACTTCCCTCCGTGAAGGGCCTTTCTATTTAATTTATGCACTTTTTTTATTTGAGTCTCCATCTTATCTTATAAAGCACCAACTAAGGGGCACTATGATCGTAATTGAGCATTGGATGTAGCTAATATGCCACTGTGTTTCATGAATGGATCAATGATTGAGCATAATGGGCTGGGGATAACTTGCTTTAGTATTGATATTTTGAAAGACATGGTTGCTTGTTGATATTCTTGAGTATTGAAATCTTCATGTCAAAACTAGAATATTGCTTTGAACCATATAAAAGTCAATATGTCCATGCTACAAAGAAAAGAATATGTGATGAACATGTTAGGCAGCATTCCGCATCAAAAATTCTGTTTTTATCATTTACCTACTCGAGGACGAGTAGGAATTACGCTTGGGATGCTGATACGTCTCCAACGTATCTATAATTTTTGCTTGTTCCATGCTATTATATTATCATACTTGGATGTTTTACAATCATTTTATAGAAACTTTATATCACTTTTGGGATAACGTATTGACACAGTGCCTAGTACCAATTGCTGTTTTTTCACTTCTTTTTTACTTCGCAGAATATCAGTACCAAACGGCGTCCAAAGGCAGCAAAACTTTTTGGAGTATTTTTTTGGACCAGAAGACACCTGTTGAGCCAAAGAAGTACCAGAGGTGGGCTCCGAGGGGAGCACAACCCACCTGGGCGCGCCTGGGAGCCCAGGTGCGCCCTGGTGGGTTGTGCCCACCTCGGCCACCTCCGGCACCGCCTCTTTGCTCTATAAATACCTGGAAAATCCAAAAACCCTAGGGGAGCCGACGAAACACAATTCCAGTCGCCGCAAGTTACAGAACCACTAGATCCAATCTAGACACCATCATGGAGGGGTTCAACATCCTCATTGGTGCCTCTCTGATGATGCGTGAGTAGTCCATTGTAGACCTACAGGTCTGTAGTTAGTAGCTAGATGGCGTCCTCACTCTCTCTCTCTCTCCTATGATTTTCAATACAATGGTCTCTTAGAGATATATTTGATGTAACTCTTTTTGCGGTGTGTTTGTTGGGATCCGATGAACTTTGATTTTATGATCAGTTCTATTTTATCCATGAAAGTTATTTGAGTTTTGATCTCTTATATGCATGATCACTTATAGCGTCATATTTCTTCTTCGAATCTATGGTTTAGTTAGGCCAACTAGATGGATTTTTCTTGCCATGGGAAGAGGTGCTTTGCGATGGGTTCGGTCGTGCGGTGTTCTTTCCCAGTGACAGAAGAGGCGGCAAGACACGTATTGATCATTTCCATTAAGGATAACAAGATGGAGTCTTCCTACATGAATAGATTTTGTCTACATCATGTATTTGTTCTTATTGGATTACTCCGTTTCTCCATGAACTTAATACACTAGATGCATGCTGGATACCGGTCGATGCATGGAGTAATAGTAGTAGATGCAGGCAGGAGTCGGTCTACTAATCTTGGACGTGATGCCTATATAATGATCATTGCCTGGATATTGTCATAATTATTTGAAGTTCTATCAATTTCCCAACAATAATTTGTTTACCCACTGTATGCTATTTTTCTCGAGAGAAGCCACTAGTGAAATCTACGGCCCCCGGGTCTATTCTTTATCATATTTGCTTTGAGATCTATTTTTATTTGCTTTGCTTTCAGATCTATTATTCTAAAAACCCAAAAATACCTTACTGCACTTTTTTATTTACATACTTTATTTTGTTTCATCGCGAGATCTTTCTATCCAAAATCATACAAACCAATCTATCTTTTACCCGAGAGCGATTGACAACCCCTCTTATGCGTCGGGTTGCAAGTTTTTGTTTTTGTGTGCAGGTACCATTTACATAGTGTTGCTTGGTTCTCCCACTGGTTCGATAACCTTGTTTTCATCA
Source organism: Triticum urartu (assembly GCF_003073215.2). Classification (NCBI taxonomy): domain Eukaryota; kingdom Viridiplantae; phylum Streptophyta; class Magnoliopsida; order Poales; family Poaceae; genus Triticum; species Triticum urartu. The sequence goes on from NC_053024.1 coordinate 258,324,230, forward strand.
CTGAGGGAAATACCTACTGAAGTTGTGCAGCATCATACCTTCCTCTTCGAGGAAATACTTATGCAGACATGAGCCATCAAGAAAGGATTTCCGGCGTCGTTGCCGGGGGGACATCATCAACATCTATCAGGTTCCTAATCATAAATCTCATCTCCTTGCAATTTACATTATTTTCCATTTGCCTCTCGTTTCAATCTCCCCCACTTCAGAAAAATTTGATGTTTTGTTCGCCCTCTTTTGGTTCATCGTTTTCTTGTCAGATCTGTCTTTTTGCTTGTGATCTTTTTGCTATGGCTAGGATGGCTACTCCTCCTTTGTCACCGGATTTTGAAGTTTTATACTTCAAGCAGAAACAAAGAGAAAATTTGAAAGATGCTTGGTATAGGCTAGTGGAATCTTATCGCATTTGAAATCTACAAGGGGATGCAAAGATTTTGCTTCAAAATTTTTATATAGGTTTAGGCTTGCATCATAGACAAATTTTGGACTTTGCCGCTAAAGGGAATTTTATTGAGCTTAACGCTAATACCGCTTATGAGATATTAGAGGCGATTTTGGGAATTCCGCCAACAAAAAGGGGATTTATTTTACTCAAGATGGAGCTCAAATTTTAGACAAGTTGAGTGACTTGCATAAACATTTGGTTGAGTTACAAAAATGTAATGAACCTATGAAACATATCAGTGTGAACCTGAATCGAATGAATACTTTGATTACTCTTTGCAACAAGCGTTTGGACATTTTGGATGTCAAGATGGTATCTTTTCCTGAAAAATCTTGGGAAGCGTAAAGAGCTCCTGGTTTGAAAAAGCCCTTACAAAAGTTGCAAAAAAACAAAGATGAAAATACTTAGATCTATGCATTGTGCCTAGCTAGGGTCATAAAATGGTAGCGCTTGTTGGGAGGCAACCCAATGAATAATATTTATTTTACCCTTTTCTTTCTATTCTTGCGTCATTGCACAATTAGTGTGTGGGCCAAGCAAAGCCTTTGGGATCATGTTTGGTGATAGTTGATTTGATCTTGTTGAAAAACAGAAAATTTTGCGCCAAGTAAAATAATTTTAATAAATCACAAAAGCGTCATAAAATTATGATTTTTTTACACAAGATTGATATACAAATTGCCTATGTTGTCCTAATCTTTCAGAATTTTTGGAGTTACAGAAGTATTCAAAGTTTTCAGATTGCTACAGACTATTCTGTTTTTGATAGATTATGTTTTCTTTGTGTTTTGTGCTAATTTTGATGAATCTATGGTCTGTACCGGGGGGTATAAGCCATAGTAAAGTTGGAATACATTAGATATAATGCAAAAATAAAATATGAATGGGTTTGCAATTGTACTTAGAGTAGTGATTTTCTTTGTTATACTAAAGGATCTCATGAAAGTTTTGGTGATTTTTGTGTGATTGAAGTTTTCAATTTTTGGGTGAGATCGTGATGGGTGAAAGAATAAGGAGTAAGAAGAGCCTAAGCTTGGGGATGCCCCATGGCACCGCAAGTTATTATTCAAGGAGAAACAAAGCAACTAAGCTTGGGGATGCCCCAAGTGGCATCCCCTCTTTCTTCTAACGACCATCGATATTTTACTTGGAGCTATATTTTTATTCGTCACATATCATGAGTTTTGCTTGGAGCATCTTGTATTATATGAGACTCTGCTTGTTTTGTTTTTAGTTTGTGTCATCTATCCTTGTTGGACACACCTATTTGAGAGAGCCAAACTTATGCTATGATTTATTAGAATTGCTCTATGTGCTTCACTTAAATATGGTCGTGAGTCAGACATCACCTCCAACATCATTGAGCTGGCTCGTTGCGCAAGACCTGGCCGGGCTCACGTCTTCATCATTTTCACTCATGGAGTTGACCTAGCTGGTAATTTCGTATTTGGTGTTGACACTCTTGTCTACTTTGATGGCGAGTCCTTGGTTAGCGATACCTAGTCGATTTTAGCGCTTTTTGATGACAATCTTGGGGGCTATTCTGATGATGAGATTGGTCTAGAGGCCTTTGTGCTGCCACATCGCGCAACTGTCTACATAGTAGGACCCAAAATCAAAAATTGACTGGAACAGGTCAAAACTCCATGGCACCTGGTGTCCTGACAGGGATTGTTACTTCAGTGCCGGCTCCTGATGCATCCAACTCAAGCGAGACACCGACTCATGCTCTGGCGGAATTGATGACTGCTCTGGGAACCCTCTTGGCTGCTCCAATAACTACATATAACCAGGCTAAACGCAATGCCGAAGTAGCAAAGTTTCGTGAGGAGATGGCCAAGGTCCAGGAAGATATCAATGCCGAAAACACTCGTATGGCAGAGGTACAAGCTCACATCATTAGGGAATCCGAGCGCTTGAAGGTGGAGACATTATACCTTAATTTTTTTCAGCACAGGTTTGATGCAGTACACTAGAGGAGGCATCAGAGCCACCTTCCACCTGGTTTCGCAGGTACACGGTTTTTTTGACACACCCCAGGATGCATCCATCCCAGGGGCAGGAACTAGTACACCAGATGGAGCGCATGTCATACCCCAATTGATGCAGGTTGTACCTCCAAACACACCCCAATTGCAACCACAACCGGCTCAGTGGTACCAGGCAGCTCAACAGCATGTGCCGGGTCAGCCGCGCCAGACAGAACCGGCTCATCAGCAGCCACCGGTCCATCATCTATCTCATCATTTCCAAACCCTGGAGGGTCATTACTCCAACCCGGTGGATAATGTGTGTTGGCGACTCAAAACATTGTGGCAATTTTGATCACCAAAAATAGCCTAGTGGAAATTGAAGCCAGGAACGCTATTGAGATGTTGAAGACCACAGTTACTCAACGGGCGAATTATCCTATAACCAGCAGCGACTTCACTCTACCCCTCACCCGAGTCGAAGCAGGAGTCGACACGTCGAATCACTAGCGATTTCCAACAGCACGCATCAACAACGCGAGCAGCAGCAGGAGGACCCGCTTCAGCCAACGGACGCAAATGCATAGGCAATCGTCGATGCGACCAGAGCTATGCAGGAAGCAGGGGCAAGAAATATAGGAGTAGCATGATTTCTACTACACAACCTTCTTCTTGTAGACGTTGTTGGGCCTCCAAGTGCAGAGGTTTGTAGGACAGTAGCAAATTTCCCTCAAGTGGATGACCTAAGGTTTATCAATCCGTAGGAGGCGTAGGATGAAGATGGTCTCTCTCAAGCAACCCTGCAACCAAATAACAAAGAGTCTCTTGTGTCCCCAACACACCCAATACAATGGTAAATTGTATAGGTGCACTAGTTTGGCGAAGAGATGGTGATACAAGTGGTATATGGATAGTAGATAATGGTTTTTGTAATCTAAAAATATAAAAACAGCAAGGTAACTAATGATAAAAGGAGCACAAACGGTATTGCAATGCGTTGAAACAAGGCCTAGGGTTCATACTTTCACTAGTGCAAGTTCTCTCAACAATAATAACATAATTGGCTCACATAACAATCCCTCAACATGCAACAAAGAGTCACTCCAAAGTCACTAATAGCGGAGAACAAACGAAGAGATTATGGTAGGGTACGAAACCACCTCAAAGTTATCCTTTCTATTCGATCTATTCAAGAGTCCGTAGTAAAATAACATGAAGCCCTTCTTTCCGTTCAATCTATCATAGAGTTCGTGCTAGAATAACACCTTAAGACACAAATCAACCAAAACCCTAATGTCACCTAGATACTCCAATGTCACCTCAAGTATCCGTGGGTATGATTATATGATATGCATCACACAATATCAGGTTTATCTATTCAAACCAACACAAAGTACTTCAAAGTGTGCCCCAAAGTTTCTACCGGAGAGTCAAGACGAAAATGTGTGCCAACCCCTATGCATAGGTTCATGGGCGGAACCCTCAAGTTGATCACCAAAACATACATCAAGTGGATCAATAGAATACCCCATTGTCACCACGGGTATCCCACGCAAGACATACATCAAGTGTTCTCAAATCCTTAAAGACTCAATCCGATAAGATAACTGCAAAGGGAAAATTCAATCCATTACAAGAGAGTAGAGCGGGAGCAACATCATAAGATCCAACTATAATAGCAAAGCTCGCGATACATCAAGATCGCATCACCTCGAGAACACGAGAGAGAGAGAGAGAGAGAGAGAGATCAAACACATAGCTACTGGTACATACCCTCAGCCCCGAGGGAGAACTACTCCCTCCTCATCATGGAGAGCGCCGAGATGATGAAGATGGCCACCGAAGAGGGATTCCCCCTCCGGCAGGGTACCGAAACGGGTGTAGATTGGTTTTCGGTAGTTACGGAGGCTTCTGGCGGCGGAACTCCCGATCTATTCTACTCCCCAAAGTTTTTAGGGTATATTGATATATATAGGAGGAAGAAGTGCATCGGTGGACCTTCGGGCTGTCCACGAGGCAGGGGGGCGCGCCCCCACCCTCGTGGGTAGCCCGGGACTCTCCTGGTCCATCTTCGATACTCCATGGGCTTCTTCTGGTCCAAAAATTAAGTTCCGTGAAGTTTCAGGTCAATTGGAATCCATTTAACTTTCCTTTTCTGTGATACTCTAAAACAAGGAAAAACAGAAGCTGGCACTGGGCTCTGGGTTAATAGGTTAGTCCCAAAAATAATATAAAAGTGTATAATAAAGCGCATAAACATCCAAAACGTATAATATAATAGCATGGAACAATCAAAAATTATAGATATGTTGGAGACGTATCGTAGCACAACCCCCACCTATCGCGGCCCAGCCAATGTCACGGGGTACTGGTGTCAGCAGCAGGACCATTGGGTTACCATGCCTAGGACCTTCCTTACGCATTAAGCATATTCTCAGTGACTTTAATGATCCTCACAAGGTCCCAAATTACACATCCGACCTTGATCCGACTGTGTGGATTGAAAGCTATGAGCTCGCAATGGATATGTTTAACGTTAGTGATTTGGTATGTGCCAAGTATTTGACCATGTTGTTGGAAGGGGCCAGTGCGTACTTGGCTGAAGAATCTGCCTCCCAACTCCATCAACACATGGGAGGAAATGAATGAGCATTCTATAAAGAACTTCCAAGGAACCTACAAGCGCCCAATGAAAACTGTTGATTTGGAGCATTGCATCCAATGTGACGATGAGTCAGCCCACCACTGGTTTTGCCGGGTAGCAGAAATTATTCACCCATCGAATAGTATCTCCACCACTCAGGCCATCTTGATCTTGCAAAAGAACTATCACTTTCATCCTCTCGTTCAGAAGCTTGGTCATCTCAAGCGGAAGGTGAAAGATATGGGTGATCACATGGATGTTTTAACTCGGTATGCCAAGTCTGATAACACCAAGGATCCCACCGCAGATGACGAGAAATGTGGCAAGGGCAAGAAGAACACTGGCAAGGGGCAGCAGAACAATGGCCACAATGGTAGTCAGGGGCACAATGGCAACCATAGCAACAAGCGCAAGAATACTGATAGAAGTTCAGATTTTGTCGCTAATACTAATACTAGCTTCAAAGACCAGCGTCGGATCAACAGTTTTGGGAGACCCTACAATGGGAATCTACCTCATAACTACAAGGAAGCCCTTAAGGCCCCATGTCATAAACACAATTTTGATGGTAAGGCGCCAAATCATTCCTGGGAAATCTGTTTCACCATGCAGGAGTTCAGAAACCAAGTTTATCAGCATCATAATGGTGGAGGCAATGGTGGACAACCAGGAAACCCTGGAGCCGTCTCACAGGGCCACTTCCCTAATGCTGGCTTCCAGGGGTCCGGTGTGCCCAACTATGGTTTTTAGGGGGCTGGTAATGGTGGTGACAATAATCAGTGAACCGGCCATGGAAATCATCACCAGGGAAATCAATCTGGGTTTCAGAGCAATCCTAAGTAGTTGAATAGCGGGCAATATCATGTCTTCACAACTAGTACTTGCAAGCGTGACAAACTACAAAAGTGAGTCGTCAACATGGTTGAGCCAGCCATTCCAGAACACCCGAACCGGTCAGAGTAGCTGGTGACTTGGGAGTCAAGAGCATCACCCTCCCGGGGTTGATAACCCTGGTTGCCTCTCCTTGGTAGTGGCACCACAAGTCAGTGGATAGAGGCTCACTAAAGTTCTATTGGATGGTGGAAGCAGTATCAACATTGTTTACTATGATACCTTCAAAAGGATGAACCTATCCGAGAAAACAACTCCAATCCTCGTCTATGGTGTTTCTTAGGATCGTTCCTGGGAAGTCGGCATATCCTATTGGGAAAATTAAGTTGGAAGTTGCCTTTGGTACTGAGTACAAAGATCCGAGTTCCTGAGATTTGAGGTGGTCAAAATTAAAAGTCCATATCACGCTTGGTTTGTACGTCTGGCCTATACTCAATTCAACTTGCTATGTCTACTTGAAACTCAAGATGTCGGGACCTGAAGGGACTATCACAGTCAATGGGTACAGGGAAATCACTTTGGAATGCGAGGAAGGTGATGCAGCTTACGCCGAATCGGGTTCAGCATTCAAGGAGTTGAAATTCTACAAAGACAACGTTGACCCGACAGATATGACGACTCTGAAGAAACCCACTACCGAGTCTGATCCCCTACTCAAGTTCAAGTTGATTAAGGATATTAAGCAAGTTGATTTCACCCTAGCGACTCATCTCACTAGTTCAACATAGGGGTGAATATGGATCCCAAATAGGAAAGCACACTCATCAAGTTCATCCATGAGAATCGGGACATCTTTGCATGTAAACCTTCTGACATGCTTGGTGTACCGATAGAGCTTGTCGAGCATCACCTATATCGATCCCAAGATGAAACATGTCTGTCAATACCTCCGTCATTTTAATGAGGAGAGACACAAGGCCAATGGCAAAGAAGTGGCCTGGCTCTTAGTCGCTAGGTTCATCGTTGAGGTTTTCCACCACGAGTGGTTGGCTGACCTAGTTCTTGTTCTGAAGAAAAATGGTATTTGGTGGATGTGTGTACATACCTGAAGAAAAATGGTATTTGCTCTTCCTCGCATTGATCAGATCACTGACTTCACTGCTAGTTGTGAGCATATGTGTTTCCTGGACGCCTATTCCGGCTATCATCATATCAAGATGGCAGAAGAAGACAAAGAGAAAACAGCTTCCATCATGCCGTTTGGGGCTTTCTGCTATATATCTATGCCATTTGGACTTAAAAGTGTTTCGCGGGAAACAACGGCCAGCTATGGGACCAAGAGCCCCTTCCTGGTTCGGCGGGGGTATGGCATGTTGCACAAAGAGCGGAAAAACATGAAATAGCAGGGAAGAGATCACACGGGCGATTTTACCCAGGTTCAGGCCCCAGTGAGGCGTAAAACCCTACTCCTGCTTTGGTGGATTGATGTTGAAATAATGGTGGTGAACGCAACTCACTTGCATGGGAAGGTTGCCTTAGGGCGAGAGCGGCTACGCGCGTATGAGTGTCTGGGTGTCTAAATTCTCCAACCCCTTCTATGGTTGCCTTGGGCCTCCTTTTATAGATAGAAGGGGTTACCACAGTGGCATATTAGTCATTATGCACTGATTAGATAGCAAACAGTGCTATCATACCTAACTCTGCAGGCTGGAAGAGCACATTAAATGTGCCGCTCAACGTCACATCGCAGCTTGCCTGTCAGGGGCTACCGGGCTGTTTTGCCAGCTTTGCGCCTGCTCGCTTGACACATCGGAGGACGGGTGCAACTTGTAGGCGTTTTCTGTAGTAAGTCGCTGCCAAGTGGTGGATAGCAGCCACTTAATCACCTTGGAGCTTGACACGACACTAATTGACGACTTGGGTCGTGATGAGGTGGTGCAGTGGGTTGGTTCTGTCTCCGTAAGTCCCGGCAGGCCTGCCGGATGCCTCGAAAGCTTGCTTCCAGGATAAACCCCATCATTGCCAGGCTCTCCTGCCCGACTAGGGAGGCTTTTCCTTGGCGCGTCTTGCTTCCCTGGCTTCCCTTGGTCTTCTTGATCCGCGTGCTGGATCCTCTAAAGGTCTAGTCTTTTGTGCTTTAATCTGATCCTGGATTTGTGGTCTTGTCCCCGTGCCTGGGCACAGTCTAGTCAACAGACCCAGGGTTTGTTGCACCGACAAAGTGCTAGTGCCACTACCAGCACTATGTCTAGAATTATTTCTAGAAACAGATCGATCATAATGTTCATGCTTATGTCGACGACATTGTGGTCAAATCTCAGAAGAGAGAGACCTTATTGGATGACCTCAAAAAGACTTTTGACAATCTTCGGGTCTAACAAATGAAGCTCAACCCATACAAATGTGTATTTGGTGTTCCTACAGGCAAACTCTTGGGTTTTATGGTGTCTGAGCAAGGAACTGAAGAAAAGAAATCAAAGCCATCACTACCCTTTCCAAGTCGGCCAGCATCAATGATGTCCAAAAGTTGACGGGTCAGGTTGCGGCTTTGAGCCGGTTCATAAGCCAGCTTGGGGAGAAAGCTATCCCTTTATAGCAGTTGCTCAATAAATATGATCAGTTTGTCTAGGGTGATGAAGCAGATAAAGCCATTGAGTTACTCAAGAAGATGTTGTCAGAACAACCTGTTCTTGCAGCTCCTCATGACAAAGAGCCAATGCTCCTATACATTGCCGCTAGTAATAAAGGGGTAAGTGTAGCAGTTATCATGGAGCAAAAAGAGGAATGGAAGGAATATCAGGCCCAACGGCCAGTCTATTATGCCGGCGAAGTATTGACAGAATCGAAACAACGCTACCCACATTGGCAGAATCTAGTTTTTGGTGCCTTTATGGCAGTCAAAAGTTGAAGCACTATTTGTAGGAGAATCCCATTACCATGATCAGTTCAGGTGCTCGACGGGCAGCACGTGGATTCGGCGGAGCTATGGTGAGCAAGTTTCCCAACACTGTCTGGCCCAAAGGGGCTTTTGTGGAGACAGTCAAGGTGTGGCAGCAGGAGTGGTTCTACATCACTGAACCCCACGATGCCAAGTGGGCAGCCACACCTAACTTCAGATTCGGACCTTCGATGAGACTCAGCTCATGGACCACCAAGGGTCTAGATGGGGGTCCCAACCAGAGGTGATGATGCTGCAAACATGTGTCTCCAATGTGTTGGGGAAAAACACCGCACTCACAAATCTGATCCAGGTGATGCTCTTCCGTCGTGTCCTCAACTCTGGGCCTCCCCAATGTGGGAATTCAATCCGGCTGAGCCCTGGAGCTTGGAGCGCTTCTTTGGCACCACACATAAAGATATATGGAAGCAGCTTTTCAAGGCCCATAAGAGTTGCCCATGGAGAGCGAGGACATCGGGCTTGATATCGAGAACCCGGCCTCAGCGGTAAGCATGGCCCTTCCGAAGACTTACCTAATAAACACTTCGGATGTGATAAAAATTGTATTTTTCCTCCTTTTAGACAGGGCTAGACGAAGAAGGCGAAGCAGATCGACTACCCCGGACCACTGCTGGTGAATCCAACCACTCCTCAACTGATGGAAATACTGGTTCCGGCGCCGTATCAGGTGCTGGGGAAGAAGGCCAAGAGGAATGGAAAAGAGGCCAAGGGCGGCCCCTGTCACAAAGGTCCTTCGGACGCCACGTCCGGAGACACCGGAGCCCTCTCCTCCCATGAGGGAGACGAAGAAGAAGAAGAGGAGGAGGAGGTGGAGAGCGGCTCCCCTGCAAGAGGGGGGGGGCAAGAAAAGGACAACCTCCGAAGACCCGGAGGGGGAGGCATCTAAGAGGGGGAAAATTGTCCTCCAGGACAGTTCGGACTCATAATCCGAAAAGATCCATAAGAAGCTACTTAGGGCGAGGCCCTTGGCCGCATCGTAAGTGTTCAGATACTCATTGTTTATTTTTAATCCTCCCTTTCGATTATATAAGTTATTTTGCTACGTTCTCTTCAGCCTCCATGCGAGCTTCCGAACACTCTGTTATCGAAGGGGAGTTCTCTGCTGCCTGAGATGGCAGAGAGCAAGACGCTGCCACGAGCCTCCTCGCCTGTCGCCATGGATGACACTGAAGTGTTATCTCGAAGGACACCTCCTGGCTTCGGAGGGGCGGGCGAGACTGCCGAGAAGGCACCCGAGGGTAATAACTTGGTTGCCGAAGACATGGGGGAGGACACCCTTATGGAAACTGACAGTGGGGACCGTCAGCAATCTGGCCCCTAGCCGGACAATCTTCCGAAGGCCAATGTGGCTCCGGGATCAAGCGAGCAGCCTCCTTCAAAGGAGGAGGAGAATTAGCTCCATCGGCGACCTCCACTAATCTAGATATGCCGAATACTCTAGTGGAGGCACTTCAACATGCTTCCATCGTTGAGGAGCAGCGCGCCCTGATGGGTGTGGTAGTAGAGAAGGTTTAGTCCGCCAAGAGTGGGCTGAATGATGCTTTTACCATCCTACTGACAGGATTCGAGGTATGCAACCTAATGCTCTAGACGCTTTTCTTATATATATATAAGGGAATATACCTGTGTATAGACAGTAGCCCCTGAGACTATGTCTGGTTTTGAAAGAAGCCGGAAAGAGGATGACATACTATTTGGAAGAGCTAACATACTTGTCTATTTTGTAACAGGCTTCCATGTAGGCGACAACCATCCAGGCCACCAAAGTTTCCGAACTTAATCGGAAACTGAAATTGGCCGATGATGAAATCGACCGCATTAACAAGTGGTTCGATGAAACGCAAGGTATGTGTAAAAAGTTTTTGGTTGTATATCATAACTGATGGATGTATTCAAATATAAAATCATGTCATACCTTTGCTTTTGTGCATAGTTGGTGCATCCGAGGTCAAGACTCTCAAAGGCGCCCTTGCCCAAGCTCAACAAGAGGCGAAGGCAAACAAGGTAGTCGTTGATAAAGCGGCTGCGGAGCTGAAGACCGAACAGGCCGCCCGCCGACAACATGAAGCTCAAGTGGCTGAGGTCGAACAGGAGCTGAAGGACGACATCCTGAAATGCGAAGGTTTGGAGGAGAAGGTCTCGGCCCGATCATCCGAACTAGTCAAAGCTCTCCAGGATGCTAAGGCGGCACAGATCGAGTCCCAAAGTGCTCGCGAGGAGATCCTCCAGGCGAAGCAAATAGCAGCTGGTAAGGTCTTTCTTTTGCAGAGTATTTTTGGAGGTCAGCAGTATGTGTTACTCACACACATGTGGATCTCTCCAGATGCATGTGAGGATCTTCCGAAGTGTCGTCGATGCCGCATAGTTCTTCCGAGCCCAGGAGGGGAGCTCGTCCGAGAAGCTGTTCTGGTTGTAGTTTTGGCGCCGGAGCATTCGACGCCTCTGAATGACCAGATGAAGCAGCTGATGGAGCTACATAGGATGGCTGGCTTGGCCATGAAGGATCTAATAATCTAGTTATGGCCAACCAAACCAATTCGTAATAGCTACTTAGGTTTGGTGAGGCGACTCGTCGATGTGCTGCCCTAAGTTGAAGTTGTGAAGCACTCGGCGTGCATAGAGGGTGCTCGGATGGCCTTCGCCCGTGTCAAGATGCATTGCGCAAAGATCAAGGCCATCGATGTGGCGACCGCAGGCCCGCCCGAAGGCTAGGACCACCTTAGGCCGGAGAGATATTTTGAGGATGTATACATGGCCTAAAAGAAAAGGTAGTCTTGAAGATCCCAGTGGTGCCCTATCGCACGTCTGCGCCGTTTCTCCTTGGTAAAAAATCCTTTGAGAGGAGAAGTTGATGTTCGTTTATGCAGAAGGGGCCTGGAAAAGGGCCCTTGCACGACCGTAAGGTAGCTAGGTTTTAATGAACGTGTAGTATGAGAGAGGAAAGTAAAGAAAGAAAGAAAGAAAGAAAAAGGAAAGAAACAAGGCTAAGGTCCAAATAGGGTCAAGCCGCACTATAGACCTTTTCCCTAGTGTGCCTCCGTCACTGCCCAGGGTATTTTAAGTGCGTAATTATGCACGCGCGGTATATGTGCCGTGGTTTTATGGGCCGATCGGCGGAGGTGAAACTGCTAGTCCAGCTCTAGATCAATCGAGCTGTCGTTTTGTAGAGTAGGCCATACTCGCTTAGCAGTGTTCGGGGTCTTGATGACCGATGAACTGTTTGGATGGATGAGGCCACTCTTCACCTCAGCTGCAATGGCCACGATGTGCTCCTCAATATGGAGGGAGTGCACCATGTTTCCATTGACTGTGATGACACCGTGCGGTCCGGGCATTTTGAGCTTTAAATAAGCATAGTGGGGGACTGCATTGAAAAGGGCGAAGGTAGTGCGTCCGAGCAGTGCGTGATAGCCACTACGAAAGGGGACAATGTCGAAGATCAAGTCTTTACTTCAGAAGTTATCCGGCGAACCAAAGACTACTTCAAGTGTTAATGAGCTGGTGCAGCGGGCCTCTACATCGGGTATCACTCCTTTAAAGGTGGTCTCACTAGGCATGATTCTTGAAGGGTCAATACCCATTTTTCGTATAGTATCTTGATAAATCAAGTTAAGACTACTGCCACCGTCCATAAGGACTCGAGTGAGATGGTACCCATCAATGATTGGGTCGAGTACCAGGGCCGCCGAACCTCTGTGTCGGATACTTGTTGGGTGATCCCTGCGATCGAAGGTGATCAAACAAGCCGACCATGGGTTAAATTTTGGGGCGATAGGCTCTACGGCGTAGACGTCCCTTAGTGCACGCTTGCGCTCCCTCTTGGGGATATGTGTGTCATATATCATATTCACTGTTTTTCCCTTAGGGGGAAAATTCTTCTGTCCCCCTTGTGTTCGGTATTTAACTTACCGGCCTGTTTAAAAACCAAGTCGTTTCTGTTAGAATGGTTGGCAGGCTTGTCGGGGATACCATGAATCTGGCAAGGCCTGTGGAGTATCTTGTCCAAATTAGATGGCCCGTCCCTATTTCCTTTGAATGGCTTCTTCCGCTGACCGGGTTTAGAGCCACCGAATCCGGCGTTGACCGATGTATCTTCAGTTTCATCATTGTTGTTCTGACGCTTGTTTTTGTTACGTCGTGGCCTTCTGTTGCCATCCCTGGCCTCCAAAGTGCCAGGGTTGCTGGTATTGTTGCTTCTACGAGCCAACTAGCTATCTTCACCCACATAGAAGCGGGTCATGAGTGCAATCAGAGCTGCCATAGTCTTCGGCATTCATCACGGATGATGTGCTTAAAGGTCGCTAAGGCTTCGACATTCGGACAATCGATGATTTGGTTCTTTTTGATTAAGAACTGTGTCCAGAGTTTGCGGGCTGATTCTCCGGGTTGCTAGACTATGTGACTAATGTCATCTGCGTCCGGTGGCGGACATAAGTACCATGGAAGTTTTCTCAAAAAGCGTCCTCCAGGTCTTCCCAACTGCCAATAGAGTTCTCTGGTAGGCTATTCAACCAGTGTCGTGCTGGTCCCTTTTGCTTTAGGGGGAGGTATTTAATGGCATGGATATCGTCACCGCGAGCCATGTGAATATGGAGAAGAAAATCTTCAATCCATACAACGGGATCTATCGTTCCATCGTATGCTTCAATGTTTACGGGTTTAAACCCTTCTAGAAACTGGTGCTCCATTACCTCATAGGTGAAGCAAAAGGGCGAAGGAAATATGCCCTAGATGCAATAATAAAGATGTTATCTATATTTCCTTAGATCATGATAAATGTTTATTATTCATGCTAGAATTGTATTAACCGGAAACTTAGTACATCTGTGAATACATAGACAAAACAGGGTTTCCCTAGTATGCCTCTAATAGACTAGCTCGTTAATCAAAGATGGTTAAGTTTCCTGACCATAGACATGTGTTGTCATTTCATGAACGGGATCACATGATTAGAGAATGATGTGATGGACAAGACCCATCCGTTAACTTAGCATAATGATCATTAAGTTTTATTGCTATTGCTTTCTTCATGACTTATAGATATTCCTCTGGCTATGAGATTATGCAACTCTCGTATACCGGAGGAACACCTTGTGTGCTAGCAAACGTCACAACGTAACTGGGTGATTATAAAGATGCTCTACAAATGTCTCCGAAGGTGTTTGTTGGGTTGTCATAGATCGAGATTAGGATTTGTCACTCCAAGTATCGGAGAGGTATCTCTGGGCCCTCTCAGTAATGCACATCACTATAAGCCTTGCAAGCAATGTGACTAATGAGTTAGTTATGCGATGATGCATTACGGAACGAGTAAATAGATTTGCGGGTAACGAGATTGAACTAGGTATGATGATACCGATGATCGAATCTCGGGCAAGTAACATGCCGATGACAAAGGGAATAACGTATGTTGTTATTGCGGTTTGGCCAATAAAGATCTTTGTAGAATATGTGGGAACCAATATGAGGATCTAGGTTCTGCTATTGGTTATTGATAGGAGATGTGTCTTGGTCATGTCTACATAGTTCTCGAACCCGTAGGGTCCACATGCTTAACATTCGATGATGAGATCACGGACCCGTTTTGGTGACCGAAGTTTGTTCGGAGTCCCGGATGAGATCACGGACATGACGAGGAGTCTCGAAATGGTCGAGAGGTAATGATTCATATATTGGAAGGTAGTATTCGGGCATCAGAATGGTTCCGAGTGATTCGGGTATTTTTTGGAGTACCGAGGGGTTACCGGAACCCCCTGGGGAAGTGTTGGGCTTACATGGGCCTAACGGACAGAGAGGCAAGCCCGCGGGGGGGGGGGGGTGCCCCCTCCTAGGGAGTCTGAATAGGACAAGGAGGAGGGGCGCGGCCCCCCTTTCCCTTTCCCTCTCCCTCTCCATCCTTTTCCCTCCGGTGGAAGAAAGGAAAAGGAGGGGCGAATCCTACTAGGAGTGGAGTCCTAGTAGGACTCCTCCCCATGGCACGCCCCTCCTCACCGCCGGTCTCCTCCTCCCCTCCTTTATATACGGGGGCGGGGGGCACTCCAATGGCACATCAATTGTTCTCTTAGCCATGTGCAGTGCCCCCGTCCATAGTTTACTCCTCCGATCATAGCATGGTAGTTCTTAGGCGAAGTCCAGCGCGGATCACATACCATCACCGTCACCATGATGTCGTGCTGAAAAAAACTCTCCCTCGACCCTCTGCTGGATCAAGAGTTCGAGGGACGTCATCGAGCTGAACTTGTTCTGAACACGGAGGTGCCATACGTTCGGTACTAAGATCAGTTGGATCGCGAAGATGTTTGACTACATCAACCGCATTAACCTAACGCTTCCGCTTTCAGTCAACGAGGCTACGTGGACACACTCTCCCTCTCTTGTTGCTATGCATCTCCTAGATAGATCTTGTGTGATCGTAGGAATTTTTTTGAAATTGCATGCTATGTCCCCAAAAAAGGGGTGTGCGGCGCCTTTGTATCGAGCAGCGTCACGACGGAGTTCGGATGACATCCGTGTTCGGTTTTCGGCCCAAGTTTGGTTATGCTTATCATGCCAAGCTTGATGGATGTCATCTCGCCTTGGACCACGCCCCCTTGGTCCATAAATTGATCTAGTCTGACCAGCTCTATTGTCCAGGTCTTGACGTAAGTCGTAGGTGTAGCCCGGAGCCGCTACCTCATTGCCTCCACAGTGAGGTGGTGCGGGCTGGTGTTCGGCATAAGGAGCCGCTTTGTCTCATCCATGTGGTGGTCAGTCTAGTTTGTCAGCGTGATTATATCTTGATGGTATTGGATCAAGGGCCACGTCGTCAAATTGTGGTAATAGCTTATGTTTCGGATAACTTTTTGTTGGGCGCTCGAGGCCGTATTCATTGGCAACCAGGACTTTGGTCCATCTGTCGTTGAGCGTATCCTGTTTGGCTTGAAGCTATTGTTGTTTTTTTAGGCTTCTCGCGGTGGAGATTAGTTGTCGCTTGAAGCGCTCATGCTTGAGGGGTTCCTCTGGCATGATGAAATATTTGTTGCCGAGGCTGTCATCCTCCTCGAGGACTGGTAGATAGTTACTAACCTCTAAATCCTCATTCTCGATAGGTTCATCGGGGTTAACTTGTCCCTCCTCCCATTCATCCTACTCAGACGCGGGCTCGACGGGGTCTTCAGTATCATCTGGAGTGTTGTCTCCGGTGCTGGTATTGCTTTCCTTTTCATGACGTGATCGTGAGCGGCGCCGCTGGTGTCGGCGTTTTGTGGTGCCTCGACAGGCTTGTCCTCAATCGGGTTTTTAGCGGTGTCATTGTCCTTCTTTTTGGGGGTATCCACCATGTACAAGTCGTAAGTGGAAGTGGCCGTCCAATGCCTAGTGAATGGAAGGTTTTGGCTTGGTAAAGCTCCGGCATCGTCGTCCATATTGTCGATGTCTTCGTAGGCGTAGTATAGCATGTCGGTCAAGTCTTCGACAATGACTATTAGGTGGGTGGTGGGTGGGACACGAAATTCCCTGCTCTCAGCCCCTTGTTTGGGCTGGGCATAGTTCAAAGGTGATAATTCCGTAATGGCAAGAGATCGCATTAAGTCCAGAGCCTCATGTAGGGGCGAAGGTTGGACAGGCGATTGAGTACTTGCAGAGTTGGGCATGGTAAACGCCACCTGACTGTGCTCAATGGACGCAGACCTCGAGGGTTCAGAGTTATCATCCAGAGGTGAGTCCAGCTTTCCGATGGTAGGGATGGTCCTATTTGATTCCAGGCTTGCCAGTATTATAGTCATCTGCGGGTCTCCGACAGAGAGCTCCGTAGTAGGAGAGGGTCTGGCAGGGTTCATACTCCCGTCTTCGGAGAGGGTGGTCCAGTCTGGATCTAACGCCAGGGCGGGAACGATAGTTGATTCTTGAATGGAGCCTGATGGTGGATCGAATAGGTTTCCTTCTTGTAGATGAGGAACAATGGTCGAGGCCGAGAATCCTTCGAAGATCAAGTCTCCTCGGATACCAGTGATGTAATTCAGGCTTCCGAACATGATCTGATGACCAGGGGCATAGCTATCGATCTGTTCAACGTGACCAGCTGAATTGGCACGCAGAGCTAAGCCGCCAAACACAAAACGTAGACCAGGGAGGAAAGTTTCCCTGGAAGCAGCATCGTTGTCGATGAATGAACGAGCCATCAAACCTACTGCTAACGACACAGTGGAACTCTCAATGAAAGCACCAATGTCGGTGTCAAAACCGGCCGATCTCGGGTAGGGGGGGTCCCGAACTGTGCGACTGAGGATCGAAGGTAACAAGGGACACATGGAACACGATGTTTTTACCCTGGTTCAGGCCCTCTTGATGGAAGTAAAACCCTACATCTTGCTTGATTATATTTGATGAGTATAGGGGTTACAAGAATTGATAAACCTCGAGATCGTAATGGCTAAACCCTAGATGTCTAGCCTGTATGAATTCTGATGACCTCTATGTTCTAAACCCTCCGGTTTATATACACACTAGAGGGGCCTAGGGTTATACAGAGTCGTTTTGCAGAGGAAGGAAATTACATATCCGAACACCAATCTTGCCATCCACGCATAGGGGAGTCCTACCCGGACACGGGGGAAAGTCTTTCACTTTATATCTCCACGGCCCATCAATCCGGCCCATACCAAATAGCCCGGACACCCGAGGACCCCTGAACCCAGGACTCCCTCAATAACTGCTTCAGCCCCATAAAATAGGGAGAAGGGAGTCTGCCCGGTCGCCTGATTTGGTGTCGCTCTGAGGGACCAGAGGACTACCGGCAGCTCATCGATCCACCGCCTGGCGTGCTTCTGCAACATATCAAATGTTATTGTCTTGATTCCTTGTAGCACATCAGTGTTCGCTCTCTCAGCTTGCCCATTGCTTCTGGGATGTGCCATAGAGGCAAATGAGATCTTGGTTCTGGGGGCATGAACATATTGCATGAAGGAGCGGCTCGTGAACTGGGTGCCGTTGTGAGTAATGATCCTTGCAGGACTCCGAAGCGGCACGCCAGTTCTTTTCAAGAACTCGATAGCTGACTGAGTAGTCACCTTTCTCATGGCAGCTACTTCCGGTCACTTTGTAAACCTGTCGATAGCAACGAACGAGAATTCAAAGCCCCCGGAAGCTCGGGGAAAGGGCCGGGGATATAGAGCCCCCAGACCAAAAACGACCATGACAAAGGGATTGTATGAAGAGCTTGGGCAGGCAGGTGGATGTTCTTGGAATGGAATTGGCAGGCTTTACACTTGGTGACTAGCTCGACCGCATCTTGGAGGGATATGGGCCAATAGAATCCTTGCCGAAATGCTTTCCCAACTAATGCCCTTGATCCAATGTGGGAGCAGCACATGCCTTTGTGTATCTCCGCCAGCAGTTCCTTTCCTTCTTCCCGATAGATGGACTTCAATTTCACACCATTGGGCCTCCTTCTATATAGTTTCATCGACAAATTGATACATACTGGCCCTCCGGGCTACTCTTTCAGTTTCATCTTGCTCATTGGGAAGTTCTCCGGTTAGGAGGAAATGGACTATGTGCCTTGCCCAAGTTGGAACCTGAGGCTCGGCAACAAGGACTAGCGGCACCTCCTCATCCGCGGGAGCGCACTCCTCGTTCCCGGGTACCATTGGCCCGGCTGGAGGGTGCAGTCCGGCAAGTGATGATGAGTTGTTTCCGGCAGGGTCCCTACCAGGAGACCTGGGAGGCTATACCTGGAGAGGCTTACCGGAGTCCAACTTCCTCCTTTTTTTGGCCATTTTTGCCGGGGATACGGAGGGCTGAGTAAGATGGAGAACAAAAGTTACTGGTTCCACGAGAAGCTTTTGCGCAGCACACCTTGACAGATGATCAGCTATGTTGTTTTCTTCACAGGGTACATGCTTTGTTTGCAATCCGTCAAAGCTCCTCAAATCTCCTCACTTCCTCAACGTATGTCTGAATCAATGGGCTTTATTAATCCTTGTTGACTTGTCCCACCACAAGTTGTGAATCTCCTTGAATGATCAACTTCTTAATTCCCAATCCTTCGGCAATTCTGAGCCCGGCAAGGAGCCCTTCATACGCTGTTATATTGTTGGTCACCTCCTCCCAGGCAAAATGCATCTGGATGATGTACTTCAAGTGCTCCCTAGTTGAGGCAACGAGAAGCATGCCAGCTGCTACCTCTAGAGCACTGCGTTGGCTTTTCCCCGAAGAGGAAGGAATGATGCAGCAAAGTAGCGTAAGTATTTCCCTTGTTTTTGAGAACCAAGGTATCAATCCAGTAGGAGGCTATGCGCGAGTCCCTCGTACCTGCACAAAACAAATAAATCCTCTCAACCAACGCAAATAGGGGTTGTCAATCCCTATAGGGCCACTTACGAGAGTGAGATCTGATAGATATGACAAAGATATTTTTTTTGTATTTTTAAGATAAAGATGCAAAGTAAAATAAAGGCAAAGTAAATAGCAAAGGAAATAACTAAGTATTAGGAGATCAACATGACAAAGATAGACTCGGGGGCCATAGGTTTCACTAGTGGCTTCTCTCGAGAGCATAGGTATTCTACGGTGGGTGAACAAATTACTGTTGAGCAATTGACAGAATTGAGCATAGTTATGAGAATATCTAGGCATGATAATGTATATAGGCATCACGTCCAAGACAAGTAGACCGACTCCTGCCTGCATCTACTACTATTACAACACTCATCGACCGCTATCCAGCATGCATCTAGAGTATTAAGTTAAAAAACAGAGTAACGCCTTAAGCAAGATGACATGATGTAGAGGGATAGACTCATGCAATATGAAGAAAACCCCATCTTGTTATCCTCGATGGCAACAATACAATACGTGCCTTGCTGCCCTTACTGTCACCGGGAAAGGACACCACAAGATTGAACCCAAAGCTAAGCACTTCTCCCATTGCAAGAAAGATCAATCTAGTAGGCCAAACCAAACTGATAATTCGAAGAGACTTGCAAAGATAACGAATCATACATAAAAGAATTCAGAGATGATTCAAATAATATTCATAGATAGACTTGATCATAAACCCACAATTCATGGGTCTCAACAAACACACCGCAAAAAGAAGATTACATCAAATAGTTCTCCACAAGAGAGGGGGAGAACATTGTATTGAGATCCAAAAAGACAGTAGAAGCCATCTGTCTACTAACTATAAACCCGTAGTTCTGAGGTAAACTACTCACACTTCATCGGAGAGGCTATGGTGTTGATGTAGAAGCCCTCCGTGATCGACGCCCCCTCCGGTGGAATTCCGGAACAGGCCCGAAGATGGGATCTCGTGGATACAGAAAGTTTCGACGGTGGTATTAGGGTTTTGGCTCCGTATCTAATCGTTTGGGGGTACATGGATATATATATAGGAGGAAGAAGTACGTCGGTGGAGCAACAGGGGGCCCACGAGGGTGGAGGGCGCGCCTGGGGTAGGCAGGCGCGCCCCCTACCTCGTGGCCTCCTATTTCCTTTCTTGACATAGGGTCCAAGTCTCCTGGGTCTTATTCGTTGAGAAAATCACATTACGGAAGGTTTCATTCCTTTGGACTCCGTTTGATAGTCCTTTTCTTCGAAACCCTAAAACAGGCAAAAAACAACAATTCTGGGCTGGGCCTCGGTTAATAGGTTAGTCCCCAAAATAATATAAAAGTGGATAATAAAGCCAAATAATGTCCAAAATAGTAGATAATATAGCATGGAGCAATCCAAAATTATAGATACGGTGGAGACGTATCAAGCATCGCCAAGCTTAATTCCTGCTCTTCCTCGAGTAGGTAAATGATAAAACAGAATTTTTGATGCGGAGTGCTACTTGGCATAATTTTAATGTAATTCTTCTTAATTGTGGTATGAATATTCAGATCCGAAAGATTCCAGACAAAAGTTCATATTGACATAAAAATAATAATACTTCAAGCATACTAACAAAGCAATTATGTCTTCTCAAAATAACATGGCTAAAGAAAGTTATCCCTACAAAATCATATAGTATGTCTATGCTCCATCTTCACCACACAAAATATTTAAATCATGGACAACCCCGATGAAGAGCCAAGCAATTGTTTCAATTTTCATGCAATACATGAGCGTGAGCCATGGACATAGCACTATAGGTGGAATAGAGTGGTGGTTGTGGAGAAGACAAAAAGGGAGAAGATAGTCTCACATCAACTAGGCGTATCAACGGGCTATGGAGATGCCCATCAATAGATATCAATGTGAGTGAGTAGGGATTGCCACGCAACGGATGCACTAGAGCTATAAGTATACGAAAGCTCAACAAAAGAAACTAAGTGGGTGTGCATCCAACTTTCTTTCTCATGAAGACCTTGGGCATTTTGAGGAAACCCATCATTGGAATATACAAGCCAAGTTCTATAATGAAAAATTCCCACTAGTATATGAAAGTGATAACATGAGAGACTCTCTACTATGAAGATCATGGTGCTACTTTGAAGCACAAGTGTGGTAAAAGGATAGTAACATTGTCCCTTCTCTCTTTTTCTCTCATTTTTTTCTTTGGGCCTTTTCTCTTTTTTTATGGCCTCTTTTCTTTCTCTCTTTTTTTTCGTCCGGATTCTCATCCCGACTTGTGGGGGAATCATAGTCTCCATCATCCTTTCCTCACTGGGACAATGCTCTAATAATGATGATCATCACACTTTTATTTTTCTTACAACTCGATACTTAGAACAAAATATGACTCTATATGAATGCCTCCGGCGGTGTACCGGGATATGCAATGACTCATGAGTGACATGTATGAAAGAATTATGAATGGTGGCTTTGCCACAAATACGATGTCAACTACATGATCATGCTAAGCAATATGACAATGATGGAGTGTGTCATAATAAACGGAATGGTGGAAAGTTGCATGGCAATATATCTCGGGATGGCTATGGAAATGTCATAATAGTTAGGTAAGGTGGCTGCTTTGAGGAAGGTATATGGTGGGTGTATGATACCGGCGAAAGGTGCGCGGTATTAGAGAGGCTAGCAAAGGTGGAAGGGTGAGAGTGCGTATAATCCATGGACTCAACATTAGGCATAAAGAACTAATATAATCTGAGTGAAGCATGCTCCTAGGGGGATAGATTGGTAGGAAAAGACAATCGCTCGTCCCCGACCGCCACTCATAAGGAAGACAATCAAAAAATAAATCATGCTCCGACTTCATCACATAACGGTTCACCATACCTGCATGCTACGGGAATCACAAACTTCAACACAAGTATTTCTCAAATTCACAACTACTCAACTAGCACAACTTTAATATCACCATCTTCATATCTCAAAACAATTATCAAGCATCAAACTTATCATAGTATTCAACACACTCGTAAGAAGGTTTCATTTTTAATCCTGTATACCAAGCATATTAGGATTTTAAGCAAATTACCATGCTATTAAAGACTCTCAAAATAATCTGAGTGAAGCATGAGATATCAATAGTTTCTGTAAAACAAATCCACCACCGTGCTCTAAAAGATATAAGTGAAGCACTATAGCAAAATTATATAACTCAAAAGATATAAGCGAAGCACATAGATTATTCTAACAAATTACAAATCATGTATGGCTCTCTCAAAATGTGTGTACAGCAAGGATGATTGTGGTAAACTAACAAGCAAAGACTCAAATAATACAAGACTCTCCAAGCAAAACACATATCATGTGGCGAATAAAAATATAGCTCCAAGTAAAGTTACCAATAGAAGTAGACGAAAGAGGGGATGCCTTCTGGGGCATCCCCAAGCTTTGTCTTTTAGGTGTCCTTATATTATCTTGGGGGTGCCATGGGCATCCCCAATCTTAGGCTCTTGCTATTCCTTGTTCCATAATCCATCAAATCTTTACCCAAAATTTGAAAACTTCACAACACAAAACTTAAAGTAGAAAATCTCGCGAGGTCCGTTAGCGAAAGAAAACAAAAGACCACTTCAAGGTACTGTAATGAACTCATTATTTCTTTATATTGGTGTTATACCTACTTTATTCCAACTTTTCTATGGTTTATAAACTATTTTACTAGCCATAGATTCATCAAAATAAGCAAACAACACACGAAAAACAGAATCTGTCAAAAACAGAACAGTCTATAGTAATCTGTAGCTAGCGCAAGATCTGGAACCCCAAAAATTCTAAAATAAATTGCTGGACGTGAGTAATTTATGTATTAATCATCTGCATAAATAATTAACTAAATATCACTTTCCAAATAAAAATGACAGCAGTTCTCGTGAGTGCTAAAGTTTCTGTTTTTTACAGCAAGTTCAACAAGACTTTCCCCAAGTCTTCCCAACGGTTCTACTTGGCACAAACACTAATTAAACACGAAAAAAACAACCAAAACAGAGTCTAGATAGTTTATTTATTACTAAACAGGAGCAAAAATCAATGAATAAAAATAAAATTGGGTTGCCTCCCAACAAGCGCTATCGTTTAATACCCCTAGCTAGGCATAACAAGCAAGAATAGATCTAGGTATTGCCATCTTTGGTAGGCAATTCTTCAATTAGGAATCTACCATCTTTAGGAATTTCTTTCTTTTTATTGATTATAAAACTTTTAGGCACAAGATCTAAAATTTCATTTGTAACAAATGGTTCATTAATGATAGCAAAAAGATTGGGATGAATACTTATAGATTTGAGATCCACGTCCTTACTGGAGGATTCACCCTTATTTTTAGGAACATACATAAGCTTGGCAACTTTAGTGGAAGAACTTGGAGTATTCTTAACGGAAGAAAAAGCGGTTCCCAAGTTGGTAATAATATTCTCAAGTTTATCGATCCTAACAGAATCGTGATTTATTTTCTCATTAACTATGGGTTCCTTTTATTTAATATCTTTCAAAGTAACTCCTACTTTAGATCCATATTGAGAGATTCGGCTGTGGATCTTTTTATCCAAATTTTCAATTAATTCTGCGGTAGCAACCTTATTTTCAATAATTTCAATCTTTTTCATTACATGCTCCAAAGTTAATAGAGTTCCATTAATCAAGAGAGGAGGTGAGCCAAATAAATCTAACATATCATTATAAGAATCAAAAGTATGGTTGCCCAAAAAAATTCCCTCCGGTAATAGTATCAAGAACATAACGGTGCCAAGGATTAATGCCTACATAAAAATTGCGAAGAAGAACGGAAGTAGATTGCTTCCTAGTAGATTTATTTTGAGCATTGCAAATTCTATACCAAGCATCTTTTAGATTTTCTCCCTCCCTTTGCTTAAAATTTCGAATTTCATTCTCGGGAGACAACTGAGAAGACAAGGGACTAGCCATAACGACAAGCAAACAAACTAACACACAAGCAAACAAAAAGCAAGCAGGCAAAAAGAGGCAAATAGAGAAAGAGAGGGAGGATAGAGGGCAAATAAAACGGCAAGGGTGAAGTGGGGGAGAGGAAAACGAGAGGCAAATGGCAAATAATGTAATGCGGGAGATAAGGGTATGTGATGGGTACTTGGTATGTTGACTTTTTGCGAAGACCTCCACGGCAACAGCGCCAGAAATCCTTCTTGCTGCCTCTTGCGCACTGCGTTGGTTTTCCCCGAAGAGGAAGGGATGATGTAGCAAAGTAGCGTAAGTATTTCCCTCAGTTTTTGAGAACCAAGGTATCAATCCAGTAGGAGGCTACGCGCGAGTCCCTCGTACCTGCACAAAACAAATAAATCCTCGCAACCAACGCAAATTGGGATTGTCAATCCCTATAGGGCCACTTACGAGAGTGAGATCTGATAGATATGATAAATATAATATTTTTTTGTATTTTTATGATAAAGATGCAAATTAAAATAAAGGCAAAGTAAATAGCAAAGGAAATAACTAAGTTGCAGGACATCAATATGATAAAGATATACCCGGGGGCCATAGGTTTCACTAGTGGCTTCTCTCGAGAGCATAGGTATTCTACGGTGGGTCAACAAATTACTTTTGAGCAATTGACAAAATTGAGCATAGTTATGACAATATCTAGGCATGATCATGTATATAGGCATCACGTCCGAGACAAGTAGACCGACTCCTACCTGCGTCTACTACTATTACTCCACTCATCGACCGCTATCCAGCATGCATCTAGAGTATTAAGTTAAAAAACAGAGTAACGCCGTAAGCAAGATGACATGATGTAGAGGGATAGACTCATGCAATATGAAGAAAACCCCATCTTGTTATCCTCGATGGCAACAATACAATACGTGCCTTGCTGCCCTTACTGTCACCGGGAAAGGATACCGCAAGATTGAACCCAAAGCTAAGCACTTCTCCCATTGCAAGAAAGATCAATCTAGTAGGCCAAACGAAACTGATAATTCGAAGAGACTTGCAAAGAGAACCAATCATACATAAAAGAATTCAGAGAAGATTCAAATAATCTTCATAGATAGACTTGATCATAAACCCACAATTCATCGGTCTCAACAAACACACAGCAAAAAGAAGATTACATCGAATAGTTCTCCACAAGAGAGGGGGAGAACATTGTATTGAGATCCAAAAAGAGAGAAGAAGCCATCTAGCTACTAAGTATGGACCCGTAGGTCTGAGTTAAACTACTCACACTTCATCGGAGAGGCTATGGTGTTGATGTAGAAGCCCTCCGTGATCGATGCCCCCTCCGGCGGAGCTCCGGAACAGGCCCCAAGATTGTATCTCGTGGATACAGAAAGGTGCGGCGGTGGTATTAGGGTTTTGGCTCCATATCTGATCATTTGGGGGTACGTGGATATATATAGGAGGAAGAAGTACGTTGATGGAGCAATAGGGGGCCCACAAGGGTGGAGGGCGTGCCTGGGGTCGGCAGGCGCGCCCCCCTACCTCGTGGGCTCCTGTTTCCTTTCTTGACGTAGGCTCCAAGTCTCGTGGGTCTTATTTGTTGAGAAAATCACGTTCCCGAAGGTTTCAGTCCGTTTGGACTCCGTTTGATAGTCCTTTTCTTGGAAACCCTAAAACAGGCAAAAACAACAATTCTGGGCTGGGCCACCGGTTAATAGGTTAGTCCCAAAAATAATATATAAGTGGATAATAAAGCCCAATAATGTCCAAAACAGTAGATAATATAGCATGGAGCAATCAAAAATTATAGATATGTTGGAGACGTATCAACAGCCGCTGCACCTTTCAGCAAGAAAGCACAATCGAAATACATAATCCATTCTTGGGATGCTTCCTTGCCAGGGGTAACCGTTTCCAATACTTCTTCATCAGGTGTTGGCCTCCATTCTACAACAAACTCTGCCAATGCCCTGCTCTGAATTATTGAAGTGCTCTCAAACTTTGGACCGAAGCTGGATGACTCCAAAGCCAACTCCACTATTCTGTCGGTAGCCTTAGGGTTTTGGAGTATCCTTTGCAACGGAAAGCGAGTGACAACCGTAATCTCATGGGCTTGGATGTAGTGGTGCAGTTTCCGTGAGGCCATGATGAGGCCAAAAATCAACTTTTTCACGCGAGAGTTCCTTGACCTAGCCCCTTGTAATAGGGCGCTAATGAAGTACACTGCGCGCTGCACCACTTTCTACCTTGCCGCATCCTTGGGGTTGCCGCTACTGCCGTGCTCTTCTTTGCCCTGATCCTCACTCTCTATTTCCTCTACTTCCCGTTATGCTACTAAGGCTGCACTGACCACTTGATTGGTCGCCACCAAGTATAGCAGCAACGGTTCTTGTGGTCTGAGGGCAACCAAAGTAGGCACATAGGACAAGTAGGCCTTCAAATCTTGCAAAGCTGCGTCCACTTCTGAGGTCCACCTCATAGGACCCGCCTTCTTTGGGATCTTGAAGAACGGCAAGGCGCGCTCGGAAGACTTCGATATGAATCTGCTAAGCGCGGCAATGCATCCTATCAACTGCCTCACATGTTTGACTGTTCCGGGTGCTTGGATCTACTCAAGATGGAACACGATGGAACACGAAGAACCCAAGTAGCTTGCTAGAGGGGACACCAAACATACATTTCTTCGGATTTAGCTTCAAGTTGATCTTGCGCAAATTAGCAAATGTTTCCTCCAAATCCTGGATGAGGGTCTATCCTTCGTTTTGACCACAATGTGATTCATATAAGCCTCAATGTTTCTGTGCAACTATGGCCCAAAACCTGTCTGGACTGCTCTTGCAAAAGTGGACCCGACACTTTTTAATCTAAACGACATGCGGACAAAATAGTACGTACCACATGGGGTGATGAACATGGTCTTCTCTTCGTCTTCCTTGGACATGAAGATGTGATGATATCCAGATTATGCATCTAGAAAGGAGAGCCAATCACATCCTGAAGTGGAGTCTACGATCTGGTCGATGTGCGGCGAGGGAAATGGGTCCTTCAAGCAAGCTTTGTTGAGATCTGTGAAATCTATGCAAAGCCTCCATTTCCCGTTAGCCTTGCGCACGACTACTGGGTTTGCTAACCATGTTGGATGGAGTACTCCTCTGACCAAACCAGCTGCCTCAAGCTTCTTAATCTCTTCCATAATAAACTGCTGCCTCTCCAAGGTATGCTTCTGGACCTTCTACTTGATGGGCCGGGCATGTGGGCAGACAGCAAGGTGGTGCTCGATTACCTCCCTGGGAACACCGGGGATATCAAATGGTTGCCAGGCAAACACATCGATGTTCGCCCGTAGGAAGGCAACGAGCACACTTTCCTATTTGTCATCAAGGGTGGCACCGATAGTGAAGGTACCATCAACGCCAGCCAGCCCTGCCGGGACATTCTTCACTTGTGGTGTGGCAACCTTGGATCTCTTGTTGTTGGAACTCTCCGGCAAGTCATCAACAGGTGCAGTGCACTCCGAAGAGGTATGGTTCCCAGATTCCTTGCTGGTGTCCCTACTATCCTTCTTCTTTCCTTTGCTTTCCTTGGCGGGAATTTCCGCTGTCGCTGCCACTGCCGCGACTGCATCCCGGTACATCTTGTCCATGCAAATGATTGTGTCTTTCTCATCTGATGGGATGGCAATGACTCCCATTGGCCCTGGCATCTTCAAGACATTGGAGGCATAATGAGATGCTGCCATGAACTTTGCCAAAGCTGAGCATTCAAGGATCCCATTGTATGGCAGGGGGAGGTCAACCACGTCGAACACAACTTTCTTGGATCAGTAGTTCAATTTTTCCCCAAATGTCGCTGGCAACATGATCTTTCCCTTAGGACGACTCCTGCCGAGATTAATTCCTTGAAATGTTCCCATGACCTTTAATTCCTCCTGTGCTATGTGAAGCTTAATGATCACCTTTGGGAAAATCAGATTCAACCCGGCCCCGCTGTTGACCAACATCTTTGTGACCTTGAGGTTGCGAATTGTTGGAGAGACCAACAATGGCAAGCACCCTACCGCGGTGGTGCGGTCAAGATGGTCCTCTTCATCGAAGATGATGGGCGTGCGTGACCATTTGAGCGGCTTTTGAAATTCTACCGCTGGCTCCATGGCATTAACCTCATGTGCCCACTGCTTGAGTTGGCGGTGAGGGGAGTGCAAAGATGCACCCCCGTCAATGCACATGGCGTCAGTGGCTTTCTGGAATTCCTGCTCGCTGGTTTCCTCTTCATCCCCTCCATCACTCTAATCAAGGCAAACTTCCTTCTCATGGCCCCTGGTGGGTTTTCGTTGGTTCCAAAAGGCCATGCCGGGCGGTTTGCTTCACCACCTCATCCCCTCCTGCTAGCGCCATTCTGACCCTTTTCCTTGTCACGCTTCTCATATTCAGCCATCTGCCTCTTGACGAGCTGCTCTACCTGATGACACTCTTGTAGATCATGGCCCTTGGTCCAATGAATCTTGCAATATGGCCCATCACCTTTCCCAGCCTTCTTGGCAGTCCCAGCCACCCGGTAGTCAGTGCATGCGGTAGCTTCCTTGCCGGGGGCTTCGGTCTTAATCTTCTTGCCAGTACTAGGAGTGCCCGATCCTTCAGCGGTCATCACTGCGTTATCCTTGCGCTTCTTATTCTTCTTCTTCTGGCTGGTGGATTCATCGTCATCTTCTGAGTCGATGTCCATGCAATCCTCCTCTCCAAGAAGTTTCCTTGCTTCATCTACCCGAGCACACTTGTCCACCAAGGTGTAAAGCTCCTTCACAGTCTTGGGCAACCGCACGTTCATCTTGGAACGTATCATGTGGTTGCGCACATTAGACTGGAAAGATGCTATCACCGCTGCCGGGTGGATATCTGGAATATTCCTATGGATTTTGCTGAGTATCTGCAAATACTTCTGTAGAGTCTCTCCTTCTTTCTACTGGAGCAGCTGCAAGTCGCTGGACAATCCTGGTTCTTGATGGCAGCCAATGAACGCGCCAATGAACTCATGGCATAGGTCAGCCCAGGACGAAATGGAGCTCTCTGGCAGATGCATCAGCCAAGACCTCACATTGGTTTTGAGCACCAAAGGGAAGTAGTTGGCGAACACCTTCCCATCTCTTCCCCTGACAGCTTGAACAACGATGGTGTAGATGCTCAAGACCTCTGCCGGGTTCATCCTCCCTTCGCACTTCTCGGGTATCTCTGGCTTGAAACGTGCAAGCAGATGGCTAGCGGACTTGCCGTAGCTCACTAGTGAAGTCGGGGCACCCAACCTCGAAAGGCAGGTACCCGCCGTCCTTGAGCGCTGGCTCGTCGAAGAGGCCATCGAGACGTCATCAGGTTATTGATTCTGCCATGCTCATGCTGGTTGCCGTGATGGAGACTGCACCATGGGGGTGACCCCTTCCGTACGACTAGCAGCGCGAGCCGTTGTCGTTGCTTAGGGAGGCCGTGGCGGGCCAGCTCGCTTTGAGTCCCCAGCCTCAGTGAAGCCAATCAGACTCTGGATGATGGGCTCTCCACACGTCCATCTGATCGACTACCGGCGGGAACCTCAACAGCAGCTAGGCCTGCGCCATGGCCTCACTAGCGGTGCTCGACATCCACGATGACGATGTGGACCACGCTATCGCCCGGCTTGTGATGGTACCAGTAGCGGTGGTGATGTGTCCTCATTGTTGTGACCCAGCCTCTTGTATGGCTCGGTGACGCGGTGAAGGTCACTACAAAAAACACAATTCCGTGATGATACGTGTTTGTCACAGTAGGTCATGTTTTTTGTCATGCATGTACATCCATGACGATTTTATGACAGAATCAAGATAGTCATACATGTGCTGTCGTAGAAGTGTTCCATGACATTACCAAAATTATCATCACGAAAGTGTCCACTTACATGACGATAAATCACGCGTCATGGAAGTGCTTTCGTCAAGGGTGACCGACACGTGGCATCCACCGTAATAGGTTGCCGTTAAGCTATCGTGTTCTGGTTTGGATCCAATAACCCATTAATAGCATGGACCAATGGTGATTTTCCACATGTAAAATTCTCATTGGCCGGCAGATCCACGTGTCGGCCCAGCGTTCAGACAGTTGTCATCCAGCGAATGGACGGAACACGCCTATGATACGTCGACACATGTCTCAGCCCAACAGTGGACCATTAAGGTTAAAATGTCGGGCCTATCAAAATTAGCGTGCTGGCCCATTAGTGCCCTACTTGAGTTCGGCCCATTTACAAGCACGGCCTATACAAATTACATAGAATCGGCCCGTCAAAGGCCCATTCTAGATTTGATAATTTCCAGCCCATCGTCAGTTTAAGCCCGTTAACGGCCCTCTAAGTCTTTGGGCCCAATTGTGGCCCGAGCTTCTTACGGCTTATTAGCAGCCCATTGTCAGTTCCAGCCCGTTAACGACCCAAAATGTCTTTCGGCCTTTTCTCAACTGATTCGGCAGTTCTGCCAATTCTAGCCCGTTGTGACTTTAGGCCTGTCCTCGGCCCATTCGGTAAATGGGCCAACTCCTAGCCTATTTTGTCTCTCGGCCTGTTAATGGTCCGCACAACAGTTGGGCCTTTGACTTTAGGTCCATTAAAAGCCTAGTTTGCAAATTGGGCCTCCTTTGGCCCATAACACTTTCGGCCTCTAATTGGCCCGTAAAGTAAAAGGGCTGAGACAAAATTGACATGTATTTCGGCCTGCTAGAGGCCCGCGGGCCATTTCCATTTATACGGCCCGATCAAGCTTTTGGCCTATTAATGGAGCTGCTAAGAGCCGTTGTTACGGTGGGCCACATCATTTGGGATCCACTTAATATTATTTCTGACCATCCCAATTAAGGCCCGCTTTGACTACACATGTTTGTTCGTCTGTATGGCGTCAAAGAAATGTTTGGGCGTGTTGGCCCCCATTTCAATGATATAGCATACTCAACAATTATCCTACTCTATACTATCGCCTCTAAAAACATACACTATGCAATAAAAAGACTAAGGCATATAAACGTAGAATAATACTACACTATACAATAAAGAAATTACAGCCGAATATACCCACTGGGCATTATAGTTCGGCACCAGTGATAATAAAGCGTACACAAACAGCAAATTACATACACCGGACAAATAAAGCTCATACATCATGGACACGCATCAACAGAACTTACCATTTGAACTATAATCTCTTCAGAAAATAGGATTGGCTGGATTCAGATAGCACAAATTTTAGTCTGCAAAATCTCGAATTCCTTCGTGGTTACCTCAGTGTATTGTTTCATTTTTTTGACTCCTGCATCTAATACCTGCAAGTCCAGTCTCAACTTGTTGGTTGTACGTTGAGAATCATGTACACGTTGTCTTGCCACCTCTAGTTGATGCTCGAGAACATCAACACATTCCAATTCAAATCCATAATTATTCGGTAACGGTCATGCCACACTGATCACAGATCTTTGTGTTGATGTCACTTCATCTTGAAATGTTTTTGCAAGTACACATGACTAGGGCAAAAATATAGTTAGAACAATGAAGCATGCAAGACAGACTATTTTGTACATGGCAAAACAGGACTAACAATAATGTTACACATCATGAAGCATAAGCAGCTGATATTTTAAAAATTATAAAAATGGTAGTCAGCCCGCATACAGAAATCTCTCTTAGCTCACCAGAGGAGCATGATGTTCGGGCCAAATCTAAAACACAGACAAGTTACAAATTTAGACAACATGTTGCGTATAAGTAAGCAAGCAGTTGGCCATTTTGTAGCTCAATTAAAGTCTTAGGGAGCATAATGAATAACAGAGGGATTCATACAAACCTACTAGAGCAAGCAAAACTATGCAATCATTAGCCTAGTATAAACTAGATTGTGAGACTCATGCAGTAATAGTTGGTTAATAGACTTCAAAGCTTCAGGCACACTTCACCAAAGTAACTAAATGGTAAGGCCTTTAATTATGTCAACTTATAGTTATACAAGTACCCAACATCAGGCATCATTGTTCGGGCATCTCATTAACTAAGGACAAATAAAGCAATTGAAAAGAGCAAATTAACTATGCCTGAAACAAACAAGGAATTGAACTATTGAGTTGGATACAGTGACTTACCTTAACTGGTTGAACAGGCTCAGCGCTGCTCCTACTTCTCTTGCAAGGCTCCTTCCTAACATCTTGTACTTGGAAATCCTCAATCTTATCTTCATTGCACCCTCTCTGCAAGGTGACACAAACTAGTTACTCGTCTCCTTGGAAGATAAATATGCATGCTTTCCAGTCTTGAACAACACAAAAGGATGAGATTATAACAAAACAACACCATATGATGAAACATGCCGCATCTCTTGCACTTGGACACAATGAAATGAGCATTTACTATGTGTGCACTATGTAAAAACTAGGCATACCTTCAAACTGGATCTCCAGGTACTCTTGGAGAGCCTACTTTAGTGTACAGCCAAACCTTTATGTCACTTGTGAGTTAGACAAGCCCCCACTACAGCAGCCCTTAGTGTTTAAATCATTGACAATCTCTGTTAGAGTTTTAGGTTAAGAACAGCAGGTAACCTAAGCAAACAGTCCAAGTATGGCTGGCTGATGCAAACAAGCGATTGAACAAATGTGTGAGGAAATGTTACATATCAAGAAAAGAAGCAAAGAAGGAGGTTTAAAGACCATCACTTGACTGACCAGATTTAAGGGGCATTTAAACATCATGTGCAATGTATGAACTAACATAGACATTGCATATTCCAGATTCTACAATGGAATGCACATGTATTAGGTTATGCCATGTGTGATGATGCCTAAATGTACACTATAGCAGGTAGGAGTGATTCATCATTCCATGCATAATTGAATTGCAGGTTAAGGGCTAGTTCTATTCCACCTTTCTAGAGCTTATTGTCAAAATAAGACATAAAAGATGTAAAGAAGTCATTTTTGAGTTATGGGCTTGGGCTTAACTTATTTCGCTTTGGAGGGGGGTGTTTCAGGTAGAAGCTCACTAAAAATTGAAGGGAAGGGGAATAGTGAAATGACTTTGTTGTCTGCTTATATTACACTCAAAATGCAATTGCTCATGCCCGCGTCACACCTGACCCTCAAGTGAAAACAAACATGCAAGCGTCCATTGCCCTGCCCGCTTGCATCTCCTCTCCCCTTTCCCTCTACCTCGATCCCCTGCTTGCAGCTCTAGGGTTCCTCAAGCGAGTTGGCTCCACTGGTCCCATTTGGCCTAGTCCTCGATGATGCTTTATCCAGCTAGGCTACATGGCCGACGGGTAGAGCCAAATCTCCTCGGCTGCTCCTCCCTCTGGTGCCACCCCTCATTCTCATGGTCTCCAGCAGCTGCTCCATTATGGTCCATCCAACGCACTACTCTGGCGGGCATTGCACAACTATGCCTAATGCCACACTGCGGTAGAAGGCACCTTATTCCCCCTCCCCTCCTCCCAAGTCGTGGCCTTGAGGTGCTGTTGAAGGATGAGCTCATCCAACAAGGTGAGGATCTCCTCTGTTTTTTCCAAATTTTCATTCTGATCCACTATACGATGAATTTCTATGAGCTGCTTCTGTTGCTACTATATGATGCATTGCTATGAGCTGCTCCTGCTACTACTATATGATGAATTGCTATGAGCTACTGTTGTTATATAATGAATTGCTATGAGTTGTTGCTGCTATATGATGAGTTGCTATAAACTGCTCCTGCTGCTGCTATATGCTGAATTACTATGAGCTGCTCCTGCTGCTGCTATATGATGAATTGCTATGAGCTGCTCCTGCTGTTGCTCACTACTAGAAATCCCCATATTTCTGACGGTGAAATCTAATAGCCGACGGGCCATCGGTTATTACAGTAATACCCGACGGTAGTTATAATGGCCGACGGTTAGTGTCAACTGACAAGTATTACCACTAATACCCGACGGTATACTAGAAATGCCCGACGGTGAAAATTCACCCCTCGGGCATCCAACTTAATGCCCGACGGTTCATCGTAAAGCCCGACGGTTTTTTATACACTCACGGGGATTACATGTAATGCCCGACGGATTTCCCTACACCCACGAGGATTACATGTAATGCCCGACGGTTAATGTAATTCCCGACGGTTTTTGGTACACCCTCGGGGATTAGATGTAATGCCCGACAGTTTTTACCACACCCACGGGGATTACATGTAATGCCCGATGGTGAAATTTAATAGCCGAAGGTGAAAACAAAACTCTCACCTATGAGTGAAAATGGCCAACGGTACATGTGTGCCTCTCGGTTATTTGAGAAAATACCCGATGGTGTATAGTGATAACCGACGGTTGACTTTCCCTCTCCATGATATGTTTCAATGGACAACATCGATAAATGTAGAATGACCGATGTTATATTCCAGATAATTCTGTATAAGAAGATTTCAAGAACTAAGATCTAGCATTGCTATTGTAAGAGAGTGCATTATATTTTTTTCACAATTAATATATAGGGTGCTTAAAAAATTGGTACAGGACAAAACAAATATAATTGTTAAAAAAATTGCACTTACAAAAGTACTAGTTTGCTAATTTCTAAGTTATGGACTTATGTAACTTGCCTTGTACGTACCTTTATTTTTTTTAATAAATGCAACTTTATTATGTCTAGAAGGACCCCGGCCTTTATGTATTTTACTAAATGCAAATGTGTCGTGAAGTATTAATTAACATCTTGAATTATAACGAGGATCACTATTGTATTTTGAAATTAAGAAAGTGTCATGCTATGCATACGATCCTATACGTACATATGATCCTTTTTGTCCGAAACAGTGCGACCATTGTTTTTCCTCCTAATCAAGGAAGTAAAAAGGAGGCATCGCTCTTTCTACAAAGTGTCTGCCACATGGAGCCACAAAGGCCTTACTGTTTCAAAGTGTTGCCGTTGTGACGGTGAGTCTATATTCGTACAATATGAACCCGTTCATATTTTTCATCACCATTTTAGGGTCCTTAGTAAATAACTACGGATGGTCATGAAGTACTAGTACTATCATGACTTATAACAAGCCCGAGTTCCATATTTCAAAATTAAAAGGGACTCATTATATACATACGATTTTTTACGGACAATCCTTGTCCGACACCACAAACACAACAAATCAACCGTTAAGCAGTGGAAGGCAGGTACATTGGGTCATTCTTTCTTCCTCTGGAAGGAAAAGGGTGATCTCGCCAGCACCTTTCCCAAGGAGAATTCCTCCTCCGCCGCCGTCCTCCATCGGCTCCGCTCCACCGACGACCTCGATCGTCGGTGCTGAGGGGGGAGGGGGGTCGCCAGATCCACGTGTGTGTGCGGACAGTTTTAGACTAA
Source organism: Triticum urartu (assembly GCF_003073215.2). NCBI lineage: Eukaryota > Viridiplantae > Streptophyta > Magnoliopsida > Poales > Poaceae > Triticum > Triticum urartu. Next base: position 258,359,745 of record NC_053024.1, read on the forward strand.
AGTAGCTTCGTTTTTAGATTGTTCATCGTCTTGGCTTGGGCGATGGCGATGGCGGCGCTGAATAAAGATACATCAGATCCTTCCCCGACAAGTCGATCGGCCTTATGGTTGGGGATGGTTTTGAAAACCAGCCTATTCAAGCAAGAATGGTGTGGAGGCGGCGGCATCCTCGTGGTGGACATGTACGTGTCCTCGGGCTCCTCCGTTACGACAGCATCTGCGCCAACATCGGTGTGGAGCTTGGGAGGTAGTACAGGAGAGGATGCATATAGTGGTCTGCATCGACGACATCGGGAAGACGGCGTGTGTGTTGGGTTCATGGTTGATGGATGGCAAATGTGGTTTCCTCCTTCGGTGTCTTAGTCGTGGTGAGGTGATCAATATAGAGTTTGATGGCGTGTCTGGGGTGTTTGCCCAGATATGAGTCGTTCAAATGACTTCACTTTTGGTGAGCCACCTTGGGGGTCCGCAAAGCTGTGTATCAGCGATGGAGCCACGTCGAGCTGGGGAGAGGAGGTGATCTGTCATTCTTTTCTTCGGTGGCTGCTGTGGTGGTGCTGAAGGCAGGTGACATAGCGTTGGCATCAAGCTTAGAGTGGTTCATCTATATTTTCAGTTTTTTCATGTCGATCCTTAGATGACTTGTACTTCAATCTTTATGATATGAATGAGAAAATTATTACCATGTAAAAAAACATTAGGGGTGGAACCAAATACAACACACCAATGGATCATCCAACATATTATGATCATAGCAAGAATCGTGTATGTGCCATGTCAAAAAAAGAATCGTGTATATGCCCAAACGAACAGTGGGAAATCTAAGAATTAAAATAGGATTTTTTTAAAAAAAACAATTGGTCAAAAAAATAAAAGTTAAAAGTACAAAAGTTATTGTACTCCTATATGATTTCATACTTACTAATAATTAATTAATGATGCATGCACAAAAAATTTAAGTGCACTACATGGTTCGAACCCAAGACCAAAACAGGTTAGCAGAGCATGCTATACCAGGTAGACATCAGAGAAGTTGTGATTTATGCCTACTCAGAAATTATCTATACTAGACCTTCTCAAAGCGCCGTTGACCAGCCCCGCCGCTTACATCCTCTCTGTCCTGCCACTCACATTCACCTCTCTCTCAACGCCAGTCGCCGCCTAGATATGTCACCTGACTTGCCGCCGTCCTCCTCCACTCTCGTCTCAGATTTGACCCCAAAGTCAAGAGGCAGGCACGTAACGCCCTCGATGCGGCTATATCTCCCATGTGTCGAAGCATGACTTAGAGGCATAACCGCATTGAAAGCAATGTCACAAGTGAGGTAATCTTTGCAAACAACCCATGTAATACATAAGGGGAAGAGATACATAGTTGGCTTACAATCGCCACTTCACACAATTACATGAATAGAGCATTACATCAACCAGTTACAAACAAGGCCCGACTACGGAGCCAAAATAAAAGAAGACTACCCCAAATGCTACACAGATCCCCGATCGACCCCCAACTGGGCTCCACTACTGATCGACTAGAACGAAACAACATGAAGGACAAGATCTTCATCGAGCTCCTCCTTGAGCTTGGTTGCGTCACCTACACGGTTTAACAGCGCCTGCAAGCTGGTTTTGGAAGTATCTGTGAGTCACGGGGACTCAGCAATCTCACACCCTCGCGATCAAGACTATTTAAGCTTATGAGTAAGGTAAAGGTATGAGGTGGAGCTGCAGCAAGCGACTAGCATATATGGTGGCTAACATACGCAAATGAGAGCGAGAAGAGAAGCCAAAAGCACGGTCGGACAACTATGATAAAGAAGTGATCCTAGAACAACCTACGTCAAGCATAACTCCAGCACGGTTGGACAACTATGATCAAGAAGACACCATCACGGTAACACACATGGTTGATGTGTTTTAATTAAGGTCAACTTTAGGTTTTCTACAACCGGACATTAACAAATTCCCATCTGCCCATAACCGCGGGCACGGCTTTCGAAGGTTCAATACCCTGCAGGGGTGTCCCAACTTAGCCCATCACAAGCTCTCACGGTCAACGAAGGATATTCATTCTAGCGGGAAGACCCGATCAGACTCGGAATCCCGGTTACAAGACATCCTCGACAATGGTAAAACAAGTCCAGCAAGACCACCCGATGCTCCGACATCCCGATAGGAGCTGCACATATCTCGTTCTCAGGGCAACACCGGATAAGCAATCCGTACAACTAAAACCAGCCCTCGAGTTTCCCCGAGGTGCTACTGCAAGGGGCTCCAGTTTGGACCAACACTTAGACAAGCATTGGCCCGGGGGTTTAAAATAAAGATGAACCTTGGGCTGGCCTAACCCAAGGGAAAAAAAGGCTAGGTGGCAAATGGTAAAACCAATGTTGGGCCTTGCTGGAGGATTTTTATTCAAAGAGAACTGTCAAGGGGTTCCCATTATAACCCAACCGCGTAAGGAACGCAAAATCCGGGAACATACCACCGATATGACGGAAACTAGGGCGACAAGAGTGGAACAAAACACCAGGCATAAGGCCGAGCCTTCCACCCTTTACCAAGTATATAGATGCATTAATTAAATAAGAGATAATGTGATATCCCAACAAGTAAACATGTTCCAACAAGGAACAACATCTCCATGTTCCAACAAGGAACAAACTTCAATCTTCACCTGCAACTAACAGCGCTATAAGAGGGGCTGAGCAAAGCGGTAACATAGCCAAACCACGGTTTGCTAGGAGAAGGTGGGTTAGAGGCTTGGTTCAACAATATGGGAGGCATGATAAGCAAGTGGTAGGTATCGCAGCATAGGCATAGCAAAAGAGCGAGCAACTAGCAAGCAAAGATAGAAGTGATTTCGAGGGTATGGTCATCTTGACTGAAATCCCGCAAGGAAGAAGAACGAGTCCACGAAGAAGACAAACGGACATAGACGAACGGGTCCTCACAATCACGACGTTATCGGAACCAATCCAAAGAAGCAACACTGGAAAGAAGCACACAACATAGTAAACAACCAACACATGAACATGGTATGATATGCGGGATGCGGTATGTGATGCATACACATGATTTGCAAAGGAATGATTGAACCTGGCCTCAACATGGAAATCCAAGAGTGCCACTGGAAATGTGAGGTGATTTCGGTTGAAATCGATATAAAGATCACCGGAAACGGATGCACGGTTTGGAAATGGCAAGCAAAACAAATATGGCACCGGTCTACGATAATCAGCAAGTAGCCATCTAAATGTAACAAGTTAAATATGCTACAACACTCAAACATGGCAACAAAATACATGGAAGGGATCCACTCAAGATTCTTGACAAAACATGAACACTGAGCTACGGCTAATTCATCCATTAACAGGTTCAAACATGCATGGCAAAAATGCAAATGATAACAGGTTTCAGACTTAGTGAAATTAACACAAGTCTGGAATTTATCATCAGGAAGCACACTTTAGAGCATGAAAACTACATGCTACAGGAACATATCATGGCAAATCGAGGCATGACATGAAGCTACTCAAAGCACTTAACAAAAGTCCCTTAGTGACCTTGAGCCAAAAGGGATCAGAAAATACAATTGCAAGCATGTGAACATGGCAAAAATATAAACAGATTCAGAATTAGTGAAAAACTGGAGCATGCAAAACAGGTTAGCGAGTAGGCATGTTTACGAGCTCGATGCACTCACTACAGAGCATTTCATGACAAACTAAGCATACACCCATCAATAAGACATGGCATAGAAGCTAGGCATGGCAATAACAACATCATAGCATGCACGGATCAATAGCAGCATCCTCGGCAAAATCGCTAACAAGTCAACAATCTGCCAGGATTCATAAAATAGCAAAAGTAGAGCTCGATTGACTCAAGCTAGGGTGCTCCATAAATGCAAACAAAGAAATGGATGGATAGAGCACCACAATATTAACAAAACATCATTACTGATCATGCTCAAAAGAGGCACGGATCACTAGGAAACAACATGAACATATGGCATAACGACAAAATCAGGACAAGGACTTAGTGAAATTCTAAGTCCCTGAAATCAGCATTACCGATTACGCTACTTTGCAATCTTGTGCTAGTCACCACAAATATCAAAAAAATACATGGTAAGCACCACCTTAAAGATGGCATGGCATATAACAAAACACATGCAGAGCTCAGGATCATAGCGTGCACACATTAATCATGGCAAAAATGACAAAATGCCATTTGCTGAAACAGATCTGACAAATTACTCACATAGCCCTCTTCCAACAGCATTTCGGGCATCAAGATGAGCTCAAATGAAAATGATGCAATGAGATGAAATGATGTACTCGTCGAGGCGAACATTTTGATATGCTACACGCATGAATCGGAGCTACGAATGCAAAGTTATGACATGATGAACATGGGCACATGAACCTGGAAACTTCGGGGACTTGGTGGAAAAAACATGGGTGCATGATAGCTAAAGTGTGCACGAGCGGGGTTTAGAGGGATGGCTCACCATGGGCTCGGCCCAGGACGCTGTTGAGGGAAAAGGACCCGCGCTGCTGGGCCGGTGGCTGATGTGGCCCAATACAGGGCCCACGAGCGTGAGGGGAGGCGGCCCACGACCGACCGCCCGTCGTCTCCCCCGACGGGAGGAGGTCGAGCTAGGCCGGACAAGGGCAGCGGCGCGGCAGAGCTCCGGCGAACGAGACGAAAGCGAGGGCGCGTGAACGGCCAGATCCGCCGGATCAGGTGGAGAACGGGGCGGGACCACCATTCCCGGCATCGGTGACGGCCGCCAGCGTCGATCGGAGCTTAACGGGCGATGATGGAGGAACCTGCGGGAAGGGAAGAGAGAGAGAGAGAGAGAGAGAGAGGTGAGAGAGGTCAGACAAAGGAGGAAGAAGGAGATTGGGACAGGCGCGGTGGCTGGCGACCTGATGCGGCAAGCGTGCCTCGAAGCGGCGGCATGCTCTGGTGGTGTCGAGGTGGCGGTGGACGACGAACGCCGGTGAGTCGGCGGGGTGCTCCGGCGAAGGGCGCGCAGATCCGGCGACGCGGGCTCACGCGAGTGCGGCCCCGAGCCCCGATGGGCTTCGGCGGGCTTGCCCCGGGCCTGGGCGGGCTGCAGAGGAGAGAGAAGGCCGGTGGTGGTGATGTGGCGGCGGCGGATTCGTCGGGGACGGCGGCGAGGACATGTCCGGCACGGGGATTTTTTTTCCGGCGGCGCGAGATGAGCGGGGCTAGGGTTTCATCCGCGAAAAATTCGGGGAAGGCCACATATTTATAGGTAGAGGGAGCTAGGAGAGTCCAAATGAGGTGCGGTTTTCGGCCACGCGATCGTGATCGAACGACCGAGATGATGGAGGAGGTTTACGTGGGTTTTGGGCCACTTTGGAGGGGTGTTGGGCTGCAACATATACGAGGCCTTTTCGGTCCCTCGGTTAACCGTTGGAGTATCAAACGAAGTCCAAATGGCACGAAACTTGACTGGCGGTCTACCAGTAGTAAACCAAGGACGCATGAGAAGTCTCGTTCCAATCCGAAAATATTTAATACCCGCACACGAAAAGAGGTAAAAGGGAACACCATGTGACATAGGAGCGCCGGATTGCAAAACGGACAACGGGAAAAATGCTCGGATGCATGAGACGAACATGTATGCAAATGAAATGCACATGATGAAATGATATGTAATGCATGACACGCAAGCAATGACAAGGCAACAATAGCAAGTAACTGGAAGACACCTGGCACATCGGTCTCGGGGCGTTACAAGGCAGTAGCAGCATGTTCCCGTGCCACCATGAGCTAGATGTGGAAGCGGGGGTTGGGTGGGGAGAGCCTGCAGTGGCGGAGAAGACGGACGAGGTCTAGCAGCCCCAGAGATACCTCGCCGCCGTGTCCAGTTCGACCCTGCCTCCGGCAAGCACGGAGACTTCTTTGACACCGTGTGGGTGGGCCACGACCTAACCACGCCCAATCTGTTCAGGTCAGTACAATACAGTAGGCAATTTGGGATTTATTTTGTTGAAACTGAAATTGAGGAAATTTTGACACAAATAAATGTGGAGATTGAGTTGTTTGGTCAATTAGTTAATCAGCATGTACACCAAAGACAATTTGTTGCAACATTGACACGATTTGGTTTTTTTAGAACACATTGACTCGATTATGTGATGTAGAGATAATGAGATATACACATGTTCTATTGCTACTAGCACCCTGGTATGTAACATGGTTTGCGTGGGATAATATAACTGAATCCGTTGAGGAGGCCTCATGGTTATATTTTTCTTTCATGTTTCTCGCGTAGTGGGTAGTGCCCACTGCCCACCTCGCAGCCGTGGACACCTGTTACCAAATTATTTGGCGATCTGGTGCTGATTTCTTGGCGCCGCCACAAAAAAATTCTCGCACGCCTGTGAAATATGCATCAAATCATGTCCTAAACTAACCGCCATAGTCTCCTGATCCTCTTTGAAGACAAACACATCCTTGTTCTTCCAAACTAATCTAGCTCGAGGGTGCCTGGCGTCCCTCTGCTTCCACTCCGATGGGTGGTCAAGAGTTCCTCTGCTTCCTCTGCAATGGTTGATCAATCGGCACGCAGCAATCATAGTGGGGCGCCGCAGTATCATTCTCTTGTCCCTCCCCATTCCCCTCTCCCCTTGTCTCTGTCACACCCCCTTAAGTACTTCTCTTAAATTTTGTCTTGCGTGATTGTGCTGATTGTGCATTATTTCTACATTGTAATTTCTTTTCTGCGCAATCCATCAGTAATGATTTGTTGGCGGTTCATAACTTTAGATTGACACGTTTTCTTGTTGTACGAGTTGATCTTGTTTTCTTTCTTTCTTTATAAACTATGTTAGTCGTGAACTAATTTTGTAAGAAATAGAAAGAATATTTGTAGAACCTTAAATCTAGGATTTAGCTGGTATGCTCACATAAAGGTTATGTTTTATGTGTTTACTACAGTAGCAACTTTAAGGTGGTTTCACCCGTTTTTCGTACAACTCGCTTGGTGCTGCAATAGGTAATTTTTTATTCAGTTAATTAAACTATGAATCTGTCATATGAGTCCACTTTCTTTCTGATTCACATCACAATTATATAGTCGCTACATGAAAAAGTAACTATCTCCAACTAGTATGTTCTTTGGATGGCCATGAATAACCTGAACAGTTCCCTCAGTTTCTGGTTCAGAAAGTTGAAATAGATATTAATAAACTTGCACATTAGTTATCTTATTTGGATAGAGCTCGTAATGGCCTTCTTGTTAGTTATGGTCAATGTAGGCCAAATATAGAATTGTTTGATTGATGTTCTCGCTATTACAGTATAATTAATGTATATTACACTTCACATTCATGATTAAATCCAATGCTTATATTATACCTCCTGCTTCATATATAGCAATGTAGATGCCAACCGTAGTTGGATGTACAAAGAGAGAAAAGGGAAGTTGATCAGTGAAGCTTGGCAACATGGAGTAGATAGTTTTCTAGATCATGCGTTCTCATTGCCTTATGCTACTGTAGACCGAGAATCCCATTGTCCTTGCAGCAAGTGCTTTTGCCGTTATAAGTGCACAAGGGATGTCATGACCACACACTTGTGCAACAATGGGTTAATGTTAGGAATAAGAAATCTAAAACTGGTGGATGGGTGGTAGTTACAATTGTTTATTTTGGTCACATCCATGAAAAATCTACTTGGTTTATCTATGAAGTGTTGGAAGCTTTGATCATTATGCATATGCTCACTTCCACAAATGCACAAGTAAAAACAAAAATATTTTGGGATGGTTTTTGGCAATGGCACTTCAAGTGTGACCCATCGGAGCAAGAGAAGGCAAATGTTGTTTTGAAGGCAAATGATGTTGCATGAGGAAAAGGCGGCATCCATCAAAAGATTATAGAAGGGACAATTTCCTACATAACAGAAGTGGATGAGGATGGTAATCACTGGACAACTAAGGAAGCCTTAATTTGTGCAAATAGAGTTGACTTTGGTACCCATATTGGTTGGTGCCTACAATGTGAGTAGTGGAGTGGTGCTTAATTTAGAGGGTTATCTTTAACCAACAAGAGGAACAGACTTGCTAATGGGGAAACGGTCTTCCATTGCAGTAGTGCGAGAAATGATGTCGCCACACTTCAATTTCTAATACTATTTTCGTCAAACATCTTTCTGCTTACTGGTGGATAGGGTTGTGCTGACATGTGATGTTTATAGTCTTTGGCTGAGAAAGGAAGAGTCGACTTTGATGGCATAATGCAAGCAACAGCAGATAACTTGGTAAGTTATACCCATCTCAATTGAACCATTAAGTCATGTTTCTTTTGTGTATGATACATAGTCCTCATCATATTTTGAAGGCGGATTTCAAAGGGGACAAGATGATGTGCCTCAACACCAAACCAAAAAGGTTAGTTTAGTGTTGTCATGCCTGCAAGTGTAGCGATGACCTCTCCTTATTCCACCATTTTTGTGTTTCTCTTTGCATATGTATTAGCACATTAGCACATTTAGACCATATATCAAGAAATAATTTCTGTGTGCAAGTCTGGTGCAAGATTTTGGGTCATAGAAAGTAGTAGCAGAGGCAAATCCTTCATATATTTTAATTACATATTTATGAAAAGAAATGCATGGTTAACTATATCAGCGCATTCCTCTAAAGGATTATATCACCCAAGAGAAATGACTGCTGCTACGTGTAAATACTTGATGGTTGATAGAACAAGTTGATCTGCACTTCTATGAGAAAAAATGTAGTGAAGACCACACTTGATAGCCTACAGTTGCCATGATTGTTTCTCTATCATATGCCTTGTTTGCTCGCATATCTAAATTTGCTATCATTTCTTATGTGCAAAACTAGATAAATTTAACCATGTTAATTCGAAAATCATCAATAGGCAAACATATAATAGTATGAACAATAGTTTATTTGTACTTCATATATAATTTATTCAGCTCATGGGGAAAGAATTAGTAGACATTAGAGACTTTAGGCTAACCATCCGGAATATTTTTATTACAAATACACTTCCTTTTTATATAAGCATTGTTGAACCATGTTCGGTGAAGCCTCTGTACATATGCATTTCAATTATAATACATATACGTGCAAGGATTATTTCACCTTGGGACACATGCTGCTAGTATATGCTTTTGACTGTTGTTTGAAACAAGATCACATGCACATCTCTGCAAATGTACTTTACAAAGTTATTACTGAGAGCTAAACTAACGCTTGCTATCTCTTAAAGCTCGGCCATGCACACTCATGATCACTCTAAATTGTTAGTTTCAGGATTCCAATTAGCTCCATGCTAGGTACTGTATGTGCAGTGTAATCTAAAATATGTTGGTGTAAATTTTAAGTGGGATTTTGCCATTAAAATTATTTGAATGGAAATTTATAGTAACCTCTTTTTGTACATGTTATTCTTAATTAATTTACTATATGCCCAAACTAGCCAATAGTGTTGTGTTAGTTTACTTGTTCGGCTATGTCATGTGACTGCAAATGTAAACACTGCTGATAGTAGGGTTGCAGATAGATATGCACTCTACTTGGACAATGTGTATGGAATATGTGTTCCTACAATCCTACTGATTCATGTTTCCTTTGAAAATTTCACGTGAAAGATCAAAAGGTGAATAGGCAAGCATATTGTTAGATAGTCATACTATTAAATAGCAGCTAGCAGCTAACTTGTCAATTAGAAAAATTAAGTTTGGTCCCTATAGGTCACCTAAATTTCAGCTACATTATACTGACATCTAGTCTTGTCATTACATAGGGAATAGGAAGCAGGATCGGAGGCAGTATGAGTCATGGGAATGATGATGAGGATGACTACTACGACAATGAGGGATATGATAACTATGGAGAGGGTGGTATGTATGGTGATGAGCAGTATATTAACTATGGCGATGAGGGATATAATGACTATGGAGATGAGGGATATAATGACTATGGCGATGGCGATGATGATGATAATTGGCTATAGAAGCCTAATGATCTTCAAGCCATGCCAAAATGAAGTTATGTTAGATATTTTAAACACTTTATCTTATGGACAAATTTGTTTTAGTGGACAATTTATCTTATGCAAACTGTGACCTATCTCAGTTACAATTTTGTTCTGCATTTGATATTTGATAATTATGGTTAATGCAATTTGGATGCAACTCAATATTGTGCTTCTGTATGAGATGCATTTGAAATGCCAATATTCTGAGTTATTGCTATCATGTGAAACACCCCTTGGTGAAAGAAATATCTGAGGGGTGAGTAATGCCCTATGGCGGAACAAATGTCTCGGTTACACAGAATGCCATTGGGCACTTCAAACTGTTGGTGAATTTATAAATTGGCGGTGTTCACTCACCCTCGACTAACAGGTTTCCTGAAGGGTTGTATGCACTGTCGACCATCTAATAAGTTGGTAGTTTGTTTCTCCTCATGGTTATAACTAGGTCCGACAGGTCAAATGTACCGTCGACTATTATGAAAACCGACGGGAAGCAGTAACCGTCAGAGAGTATCTGCCCGACGAAGTACCGTCGGCTACAAATGTCGTCGGGCTAAGATGAGCCAGCAGGTCACAATAACATGCCTGACGGCTCACCATCGGTTAATCACCGTAGGCGACGATATTACCCGACCGTACCATCGGCCATTACTGTAATGGACGACGAAGCAAGGCCGACGGGAGATAGCCGACGGTGTACCGTCGGTTTTAGTAATAGTTGATGGTGATAGAAAATATCCGACGGTGATTGGACCCTCGGTTATAATGAAATATCTAGTAGTGGCTATATGATGAATTTCTATGAGCTACTGTTGGTATATGATGAATTGCACATTGCTGCTACTGTATGATGAGTTGCTATGAGCTCCTGCTGCTATATGATGCTTTCAGCTGGTGCTGCTATATGATAATAACCAGCCACTTGGACCATCGAATTTCAATAAATAATTGTTCTTCATTTAAATATGGGTCATGCATTCTTTGTTTAAATTAGGCAATGGGATCTCTATGGATGATATTGACCCAAAATAGATTGTGACAAGTAGATGGTATCTTTGTATTTGCATTTTGAACAAATAGTGATGGTCTGTTTTCCTATCATATTAATTACTACACTGGCTTCAATTTGTGATGTTTACAAGTCAAATTAATTTTCATATGGGTAGCAAAATGACAAAATATAATGCAATCTAGACTTTTCACCGGTCATACCAAAGATAAGATGAAAATGAAGGTAATGAAAAGAACTGGTTAGCTTATTACCTGGAGCTCATATTCACAGGTGCTTATTTTCTTAGGATAACTCGTAATAACTGTCCCTGAGAAACTTGGCCAATAGAACTGATATACAAATAACATGTCACGATGATTGCAATGGAGGAGTGACCTACCATAGCACACTGTATAGGCTCACCGCTGCCTCTCCTTTTTTGTGATGTTCCATGAAATTGCCACATACATCTTGTAATTTTTCATTGTGTAACCCTATCTGCAAGTTGACACGGCTAATTTCAGACATCTCTACATGATAATACATTGCATATCCCTTGTGCATATTTAAAGCACCAATTAACGATTGTGTGCGTAGCATAAACTAGCCATGCCTCTATGTGCTGGACTAGCAGGCACTCTAAGGGAGCCTAATGTAGTGCACTGGAATTCCTACATGCCACCTACGATTTTGTGTAATGTACTACCTCTGTTCCTAAATATATGTCTTTGTAGAGATTCCAGTATGGACCACATACAGATGTATATAGATGCATTTTCGAGTGTAGATTCACTCATTTTGCTCTATATGTAGCCTATGGTGGAATCTCTAGAAAGACTTATATTTAGAAACAAAGGTATGAGGTAGTATCATGTATGACATCTACCTATCTAATTTAGCAGCTAGTAGTAGAAATCATTGTCTGCACAAAGGGATTACTGGTCCAAAATCCTAGCAAAGCACATTGGCAGGCACACAACAATACAAGAGAGAGAGAGAGACATTTACAAGATCATAGCAATGCCTCAGTCCAGGATCTTGGTTGGCCAAGCTGTTAGATCCAGAAGTAACATCGTCCTTGTAGTTTTTGCCAGATGCATAACATTTAACAATGACCTGTTATTATATTTGAAGTACATCGGGCATGTGATGTTGGATGGGTTTAAAGGTGAAAAGTACCTAGGCCATGGCGGGTTCTTGGCATCTTTCCAGATGATGGGAATCATCTTAGAAATGTCAAGGGTGATGATGCTGCGCTAGCTGTCGAGGTCCGGTAAGGAGATCTAGAACCGTCGAGTAGGGTGTTTGTGGAGCGGCTCTGGTTTGGTGGACTACGGTGTGGGTGAAGCGGATATGTGGCCGTGGATGAGTGCGTTGGTGAAGCTGCTCTGGTGGTTGGGTTCAGGATGGTGTCAACAATGCGGATCTGCGACCATGGTCGGGGTGTCAGAAGCTGCTCCGGTAGGTTGGATGAGGGTGCGACGAAGCGGATCTGAGGCTGTGGACTTGTGAGTTGGCAAAGTGGCCCCGGTAGGGTTGAGAATGGTATAGGTGAAGCTACTCTGCTAGGGTTGATGATGGTTTCAGCGAAGCGGCTCCGGTAGGGTTGAGAAAGGTGTCGGTGAAGAAGATTAGAGGTCATCGATGGGGGCGTCGGTGGGGCAGCTCAAGGGGGTGTGGACGAAGTGTCTCCGGTGGGGCGTACGAAGGAGCCGCTGCAGATGCACTGCGATTGGTGAGAGTACCGGTGAAGCAGATTCGGCGCCGTGGACAAGGCTAGCACTGAATAGGGTGTGGTACAATGGTGGATAAGCAGTCTACTTGTTTGTAGGGGAGGTGGTGTCAGATCATGGGTTCTGGCAAACCCTCGAGGTTCGAACACTGGGGTGCACGTGAAGGTTTCCTCCCTACCGATCCACGCCCTAGCTCTCTAAGATCTCACGGACGAACCCGACAAACTCGCAACACAGAAAGACACAAGATTTATACTGGTTCGGGCCACCGTTGTGGTGTAATACCCTACTCCAGTGTGGTGGTGGTGGTGGATTGCCTCTTGGGCTGATGATGAACAGTACAAAGGGAAGAACAGCCTCCTGAGGGTGAGGTGTTCTTGTGCTTGGTGAACTTGTGTGGGTGAGATGCCTCTCAATGAGTTCTCTCTCTAAATCAGTTCGTTTCTTCTACTATGGTGGCTAGTTCTACTTATATAGGCCATGGTCCTCTCCCCAAATATTGAGCGGGAAGGGAGCCAACAACGGCCAATTTGAAAGGGGACAGCTAGTACAAGCTATCCTGACAAAAGGTGGTCTTCGCCTACCAAAGGTTCTAGTGATGACGCCGTCTTGGGCTCCATGGTGACCTCTGTCTTGCCGTCCTGCTGGTCTTGGTCTTGTTACACCGATATGGGAACCTTTCCTTGATGCCTCGGTACTCCACGCCTGTGCTTGCCCCTTGGCACCAAAGAAGAAGCAAGCACACTACGCACTGGTGCCCGCCTGGTCTCGATCGTGATGACTCACGTCACAAGTATCTCGCGACGTTTGCCTTGCCTTTATCTCCCGCCCCTCACGAGCCTGCCTGGCCCCTTGCGAGGCTTGGCCCCTTGCGAGTCTTGTGTCGTCCACCTCGCGAGGCTTGGCCCCTTGCGAGGGTCTTGAATACCTTGTCGATGAAGATGGGTCATACAGACCTGCTAGCCTAGCCACGCCATCGGCCGTAGGTAGGCAAGTCTGGGGACCCCCGTCCCCAGAACGCCGAAAGTAGCCCCCGGGCCCAAGGCGCGCTCGGGCTTGGCTTCGAGGCGAAGCCAAAGGTCAAGTGCGGAGCATCGCGGGCCCCAAAAGCATGCGGCCTCGGTTGACGCATGGCGGTTGATTGGACGTGGGTGTCTCCGCTTCCCCACGCTGCCTCAGCAGCTGCCCTACTTGACAAGTCCCTGCGGCATGCAAGGAAAACCATCATTACCTGTGATCGTGGGGGCGCTGGTTGGCCTTCTCCTGCTATAAATGAGGAAGGGGTGGAGCCTCCGTCGCCCATTCCTTCTCGTTCCGCTTGCTTCTTCCTCCTCTACTCCACTGTTAGTAGCAACTTCAATGGCGCCAATCCGTAGGTTCTTGGCTGAGGAGAAGGGAAAGGTTCCCCTCGACATGCCAGCGCTGTTCCCTCCGAAGAAGAGGTCAGTCCACCGCCACGACGCCGCGGAGATGCAGGTGGTGATGAGGCCTTGGTGCGAGCAGCCTCCTCCTGGGTATCCACTGCCCTTGTACGCCCAAGCCGAGGGCTCGAGAGGAAGGAGCAAAGAGCACCGGCATAGGCGCCACGGCCCAGGTCGACGCGCCGCGATGACGAGCGCCATCGCTCCTGTAGTCCATGCCGCGGACTCCTCACACGAGCTCGTGTTGTGGGCGGCGATGCCCCCAAGCTCCTGGATCTGGTTCCCGCGCTTCTTCTCCGACGTGATGCTGCTGAGGGGGCCTCCCGAGCTCTGGTTGCGGCATGCCGACTGCGACGCTCCAGCGACCGGAGCTGTGGTTGAAGCAGTCTCCACCGGCAAGATCTTCATGACCCGCGACTAGGGCGAGGTCGCGCGGGTTTGCCGTGTGTAGGGCGCCCCCGCGATCCACTTCGAGTACGACGACGCCTCCATGCTGTTCTTCAAGGTCTTCGACGTGGAGGGTCGCCGCTTGGAGTGTTGCCCGGAAGGGAGCGCCAGGGTGAGGCGCGCCCCGCTTGCGGCTGCTCCAGCAGCAACGACTCTTGGGAGTCCAGCGAATCTTCTGAACTCTATGAGACTCCGGAGACGAGCGACGACAGCTACGTGCCCCCGACCTCTCGCCGTGCTCGGAGCAGGGCCGCAACATCCGGCCGCCGCTGTCGCTGATCTGGATGGGGTTGGCGCCGGCCTCCCGCGACCCACTATTGATGATGGCGTCGGCCGCGGGGGTGTGTAGATTGGATTCTCCTAGGTTCTCGTCTTGTGTTCCCTACGAGGAATCAAGAAGTACGCCGTCGGGGCGTGTAAAGAGTCTGCAATGTCTTTTGTTGGTATTATCCTAATTATGGAAGCCTTGTGAGCGCAAGTCCTGTTTAGGCTCGATCTTCTCTTTCCAATCTCACGACAGCTTGTTGCTCCACGCTGACAGGTCCTGGCCCCCAAGCAAGCTTCAGCCGTCGCTAGTATGCTAGGTCACGTGCCGTGGTCAAGGCCAGGAGGTGAGCGGCCCGAGCTCTAGTAAGAGCCCCTAAGGTGTGATGCTCAGGGGGTCCCCTTCAGCACTCAAGCAGCCATGGTAAGATAAGAAAGGGAGGCGATGTTGCTGCAACAGGGCTGCGGTGAGTGTGTCCCCTAGGTTCAAACGATTAGTTGATCTGGGCTCACGACTTATCTTGACGGTCCGAGGTCGATTCTTCGTGATGCGCCAGGCCTGTGCGTGAACATCTGCAACGTAGCTAGGTCAGGCCCATACGAGCCCTCCCCCTTTCAATGCTCTCCTTTGTGCTCTACGTCCTCAGGTCCCGGCCATCGAACGAGCTCAGCCGCTGCTGGTATGCCAGGTCGCGTGCCGTGGTCAAGGCCAGGGGGTGAGGGTTGGAAAGCCAGTAATAGCTCCTGAGTCACGATGCTTAGGAGCCCCCCTTTTAACGTGCAAGCGGATTACTTGGAAGAGGTGGGAGCTCGCGGTGCCGCCTGGTGTTATCCTTGTGAGATTCCTGCAAGCCAGCACAAGGAAGAACACGATCTGCTGTTATGGTTACCAGCCTGCCGCTGGTTGCTCCGTGAGGGGGTGAAGGCACTGAGGGCCCGGTGAGGTGACGTGCGCGGGGCGTGCCGCGAGCCAGAGCTCGACCACTCATGTTTTTCGACGTGGCAGGGACGGACCCATGCACCAGCGACGTGCCGGCATTAGGAGGCCCTGTGGGAGGTTATGATTGAGCAAGTAGTAATCATAGGTAGATTAAACACGAGACTAGCAGGCTTAAGTAAGTGCATCGGAGATACGTGCCACTGGTCCAGGCCCGAGCGGCTTGGGGATGATGTAGCCCGAGGGGCGCTCCCAACAAGGTAAGCTAAAGACATAAAAAAGGGATACATGCCACAGGGACGGACCCACGCGGCCTGGGAATGATGCAGCCCGAGGGGTGCTCCCCACTAAATGAACTTGGAAAGATGTCACCTGGTTATGTTGACGAAGGAGAGTTGGGGCAGCTGAAGGTGCATGGCGAAGGGGTTGCTCCTCATGAGCCACCGGGGCCCTAAGCCTCGGCAGGCTCTGGGGGCTCAGGTGGTTCCTTGAGGACCGTCTCCATCTCCATCAGGACGGCGTGGTGCCTGGCCTCCTGAGCCGCTAGGATGCGCTGGTAGGCAGACGGCACGCTCGGCAGGCCAAAGGGCATGCGAACGTTGCTGTGTGGTGGGCCCTCGCAGCGTCCCACGCGCGAAGGCCAGAAAAGCTCCTGAGAAGCGGCCATGTTGAGCCCTGGAACGTCGATGCAGACACGCGGCCCAGCATCCTCGCCTGGATGGGAAGCTGCGTCTCGTGAGTGGCGATCGCCGCGCATGGCCCTTGCCTCTTGCAATTCCTGGGTGGTCTTGGTGATGAACTCCTAAACAGTGGGCAATCCTTGCCATGTGCCCTCCTGAGGGAAACGTGTCGTGAAACACGCCTCCAAGTGGTGCCCGAGCGCCTCCCTCGTGATGTGGGCAAGGTCCAAGGCCTTCTAGAAGAAAGCCCCCGAGCCCTGCCCGAGAAGGGCGCTGGGTGCGCCTTGCTATGCGATGATGGGAGGCGCCCCTGGAGCGGGTGCGGATCCTGATGAGGCTCCGGCTGTGACGCCACCCTCCTGAGGTCCTGCACGGTGCAGCTGCCTCTTCTTCTTGGGGATGGCCTCAGGAGGGCCCTCACCCTTGCTGTCGGGGTCATCGATTGCTGCAGCTTGGAAGGCACGCTCGAGGGAGCACACCGCATCTCTTTCTTCACATGGGACCGTGATGATCCCGCCGCTTCCCGGCATCTTGAGGACATTGTAGCCGTGATGGGTCACCGCCATGAACTTGGCCAGGGATGGATACCCGAGGACGACATTGTACGACAGAGGGATGTGCGCGACGTCGAAGTCGATGAGCTCGGTGTGGTATTTCTTGCGTTCCCCGAAGGTGAGGGGGAGGCAGACCTTCCATATCGGCATGGTGGAACCGTCGGTCACTCCTGAGAAAGGCTTGGTAGGCTGAAGCTGGTCATATGGCACTTGGAGGCTGTCGAACGTGTCGACGGACATGACTTTGAGCCCTGCGCCGCCGTCGATGAGGGTCTTGGTAACTTGCACGTTGCTGATGACTGGGGAGCAAAGCATCGGGAGGGCGCTAGCGGTAGCTGCGCACTTGAGCTGGTCTGCCGAGTTGAACGTGATGGGGCACTGGGACCATCTGAGCGGGCGTGTGGCTTCGAGCTTGGGGTGGACTGCGTTTACTTCACGAGCAAATTGCTTGAACATACGCTGCGAGGCTGGGGCCTGGGCTCTGCCCAAGATGCAGGCAATAGCACGCGGTTCCCTGAAGCCCCTAGCCCCCTTGTCCTGATGGTGTTCGTCATTCCTTCTTGGCGAGGGCGGCGGCGGAGGGAGCCCAGCGTTGCCTTGAGGACGATCCTCATGAGGCTGATCCCTCCGGGCGCCCTCGCGAGGCTGATGCTGCCAGCGGTCCTCACGAGGCCGGTCGCGCCACTCCTGGCGTGGGCCACGGTCGTCCCAGCGTCCACCACCACGTCCTTCTCCTCGGCCGTAGCCCTGGTCGCCGCGCTCGGGGCATCGACCAAAACATCCTTCGCGGATGGCTCTGAGCTCTTGACAGTCGCTGGTGTTGTGGGTGTTCAGGTTGTGGAAGGCGTAGAATGGACGGCTGCTCTTGGATGACTCCGGTTGGTCTCTGCCACGCTTGGTGTCTGGCTCCGCCGCGAGCGCGGCTGCTCCCTTGCGCTTCACATCCTTGGCCTTGGTCTTCTTCTCCTCTGGGTCCGCAGCAGGGAGCTCGAGGAGGGAGAGGCGCCCCTCCTCAGCTCTAGCACACTTGGTCGCGATGTTGAACAGCTCCAGGGTCGTGCACAGCTCTTCATGGATGGCGAGCTCCTCCTTCATCTTGACGTCGCGGACACCGTCGGAGAATGCTGAGATGATGGCCTCGTCGATCACCTTGGGGATCTTGATCCGTGCACTGTTGAAGCGCTGAATGTACTTCTGCAGGGTCTCTCCTGGTTGTTGCTTGATGCGGCACAGGTCGCCCGCGACCGGGGGGCGGTCGCGAGTGCCCTAGAAGTTGGCGATGAAGCGGTTGCGCATTTCATCCCAGGAGGAAATTGAGCCTGGACGCAGGTTCAGGAGCTAGGAGCGGGCACCATCCTTGAGAGCCATGGGAAACCAGTTCGCAATAACTTTCTCGTCGCCATTGGCCCCTTCGATGCTCAGCTCGTAGAGCTGCAAGAACTCCGTGGGGTCGGGGCTTCCGTCATAGCGAGGAGGCAGATCCGGCTTGAACTTGCCTGGCCAGGAGACCCTACGTAGCTTGGCGGTGAAAGCGCGGCAGCCAGCTATGGTAACCGGGGCCTGTCTTGGGGTGGAGCTTGGTCTTGATGGGGTCCGCGCCCTGCCGCTATAGGTGGCGTGCGGTCTTGCCGCAGCAGCCGGTACCGGCGCGGTGGTGCGAGGATCGGCGGAGCGTCTTCTTGCGGTCGAGGGACTTCTTGACAGCTTCTTTCTTCACATGCGGGCGCGGGATGGGGTGGGTCGCGTCACGGAGCCGCGCGCCTTGGCGCCAGGGTACCGTCTTGGGGCAGAGGTGGTGGAGGTGCTCCGTGAGCTACGTCGCCTGTAGCTGGCGGAGGGAGAGGCGGAGAGAGGGATGGCGCAGGGGAGCCCCTTGCGGCGCGGACAAGCTCGACGATGCGGTTGAGCCAGTCCTCATAGAGGTCCTCGACCGGTCGGTAGCACAGGAGCTCGTGCGCCATGAGAAGCGCGGCTCGTGCGTCCACTAGAGGGCACCGCGCATGGGATGATGAACCGGCCGAGGTCAGCGATGGAGTGGTGGTGCAGCGAGGATGCTTGCTGCTCATTCCCCGTCGGGCCGGTGGCGGCGTTTGCGGCAGGCGATAGGGAACGGCAAGGTGGCCCGCCGACGGGAGCCATCTGAGTGACGTGGGCGGCGAAGGCAGCCCGACGCTCAGCAGGAGCGCGGCGCGCGTCCGCCATGGAGACGATAGAGCAACGGGGCGCGGGGCGACGGAAGGAAGCTTCGGCACACCCCTACCTAGCGCGCCAAATGTCAGATCGCGGGTTCCTCCAAACCCTCGAGGTTCGAACACTGGGGTGCACCCGAAGGTTTCCTCCCTACCGATCCATTCCATGCCCCAGCTCCCTATGATCTTGCAGATGAACTCGACGTACTCGCAACATAGAAAGACACAATATTTCTACTAGTTTGGGCCACCGTTGTGGTGTAATACCCTACTCCAGTGTGGTGGTGGTGGATTGCCTCTTGGGCTGATGATGAACAGTACAAACGGAAGAACAGCCACCTGAGGGTGAGGTGTTCTTGTGCTTGGTGAACTTGTGTGGGTGATATGCCTCTCAATGAGTTGTCTCTCTAAATCAGTTCGTTTCTTCTACTGTGGTGGCTAGTTCTACTTATATAGGCCCTAGTCCTCTCCCCAAATATTGAGCGAGAAGGGAGCCAACAACGGCCAATTTGAAAGGGGACAACTAGTACAAGCTATCCTGACAAAAGGTGGTCTTCGCCTGCCAAAGGTTCTGGTGATGACGCCATCTTGGGCTCCATGGTGACCTCCGTCTTGCCGTCCTGCTGGTCTTGGTCTCGTTGCACTGATATGAAAACCTTTCATTGATGCCTCGGTACTCCGCGCCTGCGCTTGCCCCCTTGGCACCAAATAGGAAGCAAGGACACTGCGCGCACTGCCGCCCGCCTAGTCTCGATCGTCATGGCTCACGTCACGAGGATCTCGTGAGGTTTACCTTGCCTTCATCTCCCCGCCCCTTGCGAGCCTGCCTGGCGAGGCCGCTCCTGAGGAGGTCTTGTGTCGTCCGCCTTGCGAGGATTGGCCCCTCGCAAGGGTCTTGAATACCTTGTCGATGAAGATGGGCCGTACAGACCTGCTAGCCCAGCCACGCCGTTGGCCGCAGGCAGGCAAGTCTGAGGAACCCCGTTCCCAGAATGCCGACAGCTGGGAGGGGTAAATGCAGTGGCAGAAGCAGATCCGGCGTGGTGGACGCCGCTGGCAGTGAATGGGCTCTGGTACGCCGGTGGATGAGCAGTCTAGGGTTTC
This sequence comes from Triticum urartu, assembly GCF_003073215.2. Lineage (NCBI taxonomy): Eukaryota > Viridiplantae > Streptophyta > Magnoliopsida > Poales > Poaceae > Triticum > Triticum urartu. The sequence goes on from NC_053024.1 coordinate 258,380,117, forward strand.
GAGAGGGGAGGGGTAGAAAGGCCGATGAAGTACGGACGGCGTGATGTAAGATGCTCTGGTGCTATGGAGTTAGTCGTTTTTGTGGGAGGGGGAGAGGAAATGGGGTGTCGTGTGGTGGGGGCAAGCGGAAGTTATCAAAGCAGCCCCGACCTATTATGTAGACGAGGGCGGTATTGTAACTTTCGTTTTCCGTGCACCAAGGACAAAAGGGTAATTTCGCATGCTAAAGACTAGGTGGCGGAAATTTTAGAAGGAGGCGGGATATTTTGCCGCCCGTGGGATCGTTGTTATCCAGTTTGAACTAATTTTGGACCATGCTGACAGGAAGGTCATGCGATACTTTGTACACGGGGCACGCATCAGCAGTTAATAACTAGTGTGAAGTCCACACCAGAAAAAAAGACAATAACTCGGGATGATGCACCGATAACTTGACGTTCACACAAAAAAGGGATCAAATGCTTAGCCTATGTATTTCTCGTGTAAATAGATAATTTAGTGCCATTGGTTATTTACTTTAAACGTAATGCATTGATGTGTTAGTGTAGAGGCGCACAAAAAGAAATGGATATTGTAGTCCCACAAAAGAAATGGATATTGTAGTCCGCTACTTAAAAGTCTTACCTCATATGATTACATAGCCTCCATTTCATAAATTGCGTACCCATTGAATTCATATATGAATATTACATATATTACTTCATAATAGAACCTTAAATCATCCAAGACTAATGAATTTGAATGCAAGAGTAACAATGGTGTATGTACATGATAGCTACATTGGTTGTTTGAAGAAACATTACTGTAACTTTGGCATGCACAATTGAAAAGGTTTATTTAGATAGAAAAAATGTGATATGTGAGTGTCCAATCTGTATAGCGGTGAATCGATATTGTACCTTTGGCCACGATACGAAGTAGATATTGATTTATGTTCAAGCGATCCATGTCCATGATCGCTAGATAGTGATACGTGAATGAATTGTGCAATCTCTCTCACACGCATACATATCTCATTTCCCCGTGGGCATCGGAATCACACACACGCACTTCATGTATTTCTCTCCCTCCGTCAAGGTTCGAATTCATCTCTCTACCGCGTCCTACAAGTCTCCGACACAGAAACACAAAGACTCTCTCTATTGAACACGCCCACCCCTTTAATTCTGCCCACCCACAGCCACTAATGTCTCAAAGTATAATTATGTCTCTCACACATATGCCTAAGGTTAACTCGAGTTCCGGAACCATATGAATACATACAATGGGATTCCAGCAGAGCACCTTTTTTGATATTTCGCTCTCCCTCTCTCTCTCTCTCTCTCACACACACACACACACACAGCGCGCGCGCGTAGACATTCTTTCTCGTTTCGTTTTTTCCGGCACTTGCATGCACACCGTTTGTTTATCTCTGTGATGCTTTAAGTATGCCTCTCACACATGTTATCTACCTATCCCTTAATATAGATATGTGTCACACAAACTCCTTCTCCCTACTAGCAAGATGCCCATGCGTTGCATGGACCATCAAGATGCATTTGTATGAGTAGTTTATCTTGTGGGAGAAAAGGATGAATAAGGGAAGGCCTTATTTGCAAATGTGGAGAGGGGTGTGGGAATCATTTTGCAAAATTGCCATAGTTTCCTTCCTATCCGTCGGATATAAATCGGATGGCCTATATTGCAGGACGGCAGGCACACCATCATCACCAACTCTGTTTTTTATAAGAGTAGAGATATGTAAGTGTCACTCCCCCCCCCAGATGCACACACTGTAACGACCCGTGACCGACGCTCCAGAAGCCTTCCCGCTTTTCTCGTTGTCGCCGTGCGTTTTATTTTGTTTGTTGCATTTCATCATGGCATCATGTGCATTGCATCTGCATGTTTTCATAAAACTCAGTCGTTTATAGTTGCCGCTTCTTCCTTACCCCTGTTGACCTTTTTCGGACCAACCGTTCTTTGTTGTCTGACCCTTTGACCCTCTCTGCATGGTGCTCATACCCCTCGCTTGCTCGTCCGAAACTACCCCAAACCCAAACCGGGAAGTCGTGACCGTTGGGTCCGGATCATCCCCAAAGGTCCCTAAAATATAATCGGTTCATTGTTTGGACTTCCTAACCTATTTATTCCAAGCCGTGCGATTACGATCAGAGAGACCGATTAGCCCCTAAGCCTAGTTCACCTGCTATATATATATACCAGATCAAACCCTAGTCCAATCCATCCATCCCGTCTCCGCCGCCAGCCGACCAACTCCCTCCTTCCCAGGGATCCTCCTAGATCCATCGAACCAGCCAACTTCTCCTCGATCCAGATCCTCTCCGACCACATTCCTCGTTGTTGGATGTGGGGTTCCGGCAAACCCTTAAGGTTCGAACACTGGGTGTGCACGAAATCTTTCCTTCCTACCAATCTACGCCCTTGCTCACTAAGATCTCGCAGACAAACTCGACGAACTCACAACACAGGAAGACACAAGATTTATACTGGTTTGGGCCACCATTGTGGTGTAATACCCTACTCCGATGTGGTGGTGGTGGATTTCCTTTAGGGCTGATGATGAACAGTACAAGGGGAGAATAGCCTCCTGAGGTTGAGGTGTTCTTGAGCTCGGTGAGCTTGTGTGTGTGTGGGTGGTCTAAATGATCCGTCCCTCAATGATACGTGCTTTTGTGATCCGTCCGATCCCTCCTTCCTAAGGTGGTGGCTAGTCCTATTTATATTGGCCCTGGTCCTCTTCCCAAATATCAAGCGTGAAGGGAGCCAACAATGGAGGGCTAATTTGAAGGGGGACAGCTAGTACAAGCTATCCTGACAAAAGTGGTCTTTGCCTGCCAAAGGCTCTGGTGGTGACATTGTCTTGGGCTCCACGATGACCTCCGCCTTACCGTCCTCCTGGTCTTGGTCTCGTTGCACCAATATAGCAACCTTTGCCCGATGCCTAGGTACTCTTCGCCTGCGCTGGCCTCCTTAGCACCAAAGAGGAAACAAGGACGTTGCGCGCGGTGGTGCTAGCCTGGTGCCCGCCTGGTGCTGTGCGTCATGGCTCACGTCACGAGGGCCTCGTGAGGTTTGCCCGGCGTTGATATCTCCGCTCCTCGTGACCCTGCTTGGCTAGGATACTCTAGAGGAAGTCTTGCATCATCCGCCTCGCGAGTCTTGGACCCTCGCGAGGTTCTTGGATGCTTTGTTGGTGAAGATGGGCCATACGACCTGCTAGCTCAGCCACCCCGTGGGTCGCAGGCAGGCAAGTCTGGGGACCCCTATTCCCAGGACGCCGACAGTAGCCCCCTGATGACCCACAATTATAGGGGATCTATCGTAGTCCTTTTGATAAGTAAGAGTGTCGAACCCAACGAGGAGCAGAAGGAAATGATAAGCAGCTTTCAGGAAGGTATTCTCTGCAAGTACTGAAATAAGTGGTAACAGATAGTTTTGTGATAATATAATTTGTAACGAGCAACAAGTAACAAAAGTAAATAAAGTGCAGCAAGGTGGCCCAATCCTTTTGTAGCAAAGGACAAGCCTGGACAAACTCTTATATAAGGAAAAGCGCTCCCAAGGACACATGGGAATATCGTCAAGCTAGTTTTCATCATGTTCATATGATTCGCGTTCGGTACTTTGATAATTTGAGATGTGGGTGGACCGGTGCTTGGGTGTTGTTCTTAATTGAACAAGCATCCCACTTATGATTAACCTCTATTGCAAGCATCCGCAACTACAAAAAAAGTATTAAGGTAAACCTAACCATGTCATGAAACATATGGATCCAAATCAGCCCCTTACGAAGCAACGCATAAACTAGGGTTTAAGCTTCTGTCACTCTAGCAACCCATCATCTACTTATTACTTCCCAATGCCTTCCTCTAGGCCCAAATAATGGTGATGTGTTATGTAGTCGATGTTCACATAACACCACTAGAGGCTAGAAAACATACATCTCATCAAAATATCGAACGAATACCAAATTCACATGACTATTAATAGCAAGACTTCTCCCTTGTCCTCAGGAACAAACGTAACTACTCATAAAGCATATTCATGTTCATAATCAAAGGGGTAATAATATGCATAAAGGATCTGAACATATGATCTTCCACCAATTAAACCAACTAGCATCAACTACAAGGAGTAATTAACACCACTAGCAACCTACTAGCACCAATCCCGGACTTGGAGACAAGAATTGGATACAAGAGATGAACTAGGGTTTTGAGATGAGATGGTGCTGATAAAGATGTTGATGGAGATTGCCCTCTCCCGATGAGAGGAGCGTCGGTGATGACGATGGCGATGATTTCCCCCTCCGGGAGAGAAGTTTCCACGGCAGAACAGCTCTGCCGGAGCCCTAGATTGGTTCCGCCAAGGTTCCACCTCGTGGCGGCGGAGTTTCGTCCCGAAAGGTTGCTTCTAGTTTTTTTCTCGACGAAAGACTTCATATAGCAGAAGATGATCATCTGAGAGCCACCAGGGGGCCCACGAGGTAGGGGGCGCGCCCTAGGAGCCCCCACCCTCGTGGACAGGGTGTGGGCCCCCTGGTCTTGATCTTTGGCGAGGATTTTTCATTATTTATTATAAGGTATTCTGTGGAGTTTCAGGACTTTTGGAGTTGTGCATAATAGGTCTCTAATATTTGCTCCTTTTCCAGCCGAGAATTCCAGCTGCCGGCATTCTCCCTCCTTATGTAAACCTTATAAAATAAGAGAGAATAGCCATAAGTATTGTGACATAATGTGAAATAACATCCCATAATGCAATAAATATCGATATAAAAGCATGATGCAAAATGGACGTATCAACTCCCCCAAGCTTAGACCTCGCTTGTCCTCAAGCGAAAGCCGATCACAATAAATATGTCCCCATGTTTAGAGGTAGAGGCGTCGATAAAAATAAAATACGGGCATGAAGGCATCATGATTATTCTCATAACAGCAACATATATAGATATTGTCATATGATTACTTATGTTCAAGTGATTACCTATTCACAATGCAAAAGTATGAATCAGAAACCTTATTGAGAACCAACAAACTATAACCTCAGTCATTGAAGCAATTGCAATTTATCTTAACATCAGAAAGAGTATATGTCAGAGCTAAAAAGCAAGTCCACATAATCAACTATCATCTAGTCCTTCATAATTGCTAACACTCACGCAATACTTGTGGTTATGGAGTTTTAATCAGACACAGAGAAAGAGAGGGGCTTATAGTTTCGCCCCACAACCTTTTACCTCGAGGGTAAAGTCAACAATAATAACTCATGCCCCCCTACATCCAATTAGATATATATATCAGGTTCTTTCTAATATGCTGGGCTTGCCAAAGGATAAAATGAAAAAGGAAAGGTGAAGATCACCATGACACTTGCATAAGGTAGAAGATAATAATAAAATATAGGCCCTTCGCAGAGGCCGGGAAGCAGAGGTTGCCATGCGCTTTTATGGTTGGATGCACAAAATCTTAATGCGAAAGAATGTCACTTTATATTGCCCCTTGTGATATGAACCTTTATTATGCAGTCCGTCGCTTTTATTACTTCCACATCACAAGATCGTATAAGGCTTATTTCTCCCACACTAATCATACATATTTAGAGCAATTTTTATTGCTTTGCACCGATGACAACTTACTTGAAGGATCTTACTCAATCCATAGGTAGATATGGTGGACTCTCATGGCAAAACTGGTTTAAGGGTATTTGGAAGCACAAGTAGTATCTCTACTTGGTGCTGAGAATTTGGCTAGCATGAGGGGTAAAGGCAAGCTCAACATGTTGGATGATCCATGACAACATACTTTATCTTAGATATAAGAAAACATAACCCATTACGTTGTCTTCCTTGTCCAACATCAACTCTTTAGCATGTCATATTTTGATGAGTGCTCCCAATCATAAAAGATGTCAATAATAGTATATTTATATGTCAAACCTCTCTCTCCTTATTACTTCCTATTAATTGCAACGATGACCAAAGCTATGTCTAACAACTCCCAACAACTTTTAATCGTCACACTCTTTCTATGTGAAGTCATTACTATCAATAAGATCAATATGATGTCTTTGTTTCTTCTTATTCTTTTCTCTTTTCTTTTATTCACCCAAGATCATAGCAAGAAAATCAAGCCCTTGACTCAACACTAATCTTTATTATATAGCTCACGGACTCGATTACATAGAGAGATCATAAGGCAAAACTTGAAACTAGATCATAATACTACTAATAGGATCAAACTAAGGAAAACGGTAAAGATAGGAGTTGTGATTGTGATACGATACCGGGGCACCTCCCCCAAGCTTGGCTGTTGCCAAGGGGAGTGCCCATACCCATGATATTATATCTCCTTGGTTGGTGAAGATGGAGGTGATGGATAGTCGCACATCGAGCGTAAGAGGTCCTCTAGCTTGCGAATAATGCCCTTGAGTGCAAAGATATGCTCCTTCAACAAAATATTTTCACTTGTGAGATACTTGTTTTGAATACGAGTTAACTCAATCATCTGGAAAGCTTCGATCTCAGTTGGGTAAAGAAGGTTGTGATCAAGTTGAAGGATGTCTTCTGTTGCCGGAGCTTGGTTCTCCATGGCCTTCTTGATCCCTTCATCCTTGTTGATCTCCATGGGTTCTTCCCTCTTCAGCTCTATCTTCATTAGTCAGGCATCTTTGTCACCGTTGTTGGAGGTGGGGGATGACACGATGCCTGGCCTTGAAAACCCTGACAGAGAACAGCCCAAAACAAGAACAGAGGATATTTGCCTGATACGGGAGTCAAAACCTTCGGGAGAATATATGGTGAATTTTTACCGACCAAAATACGTATCGTGCAAGAAAATGGAGTCTAGAAGGCACATGAGGTGCTCACGAGCTGGGCGCGCCCTCCACCCTCATGGGGCCCTCGTGTCCTTCCCGGACTGCTACTTAATTTTCTATTTTTCTAAATATTCCTAAACGGAGAAATATTGCCTTAAAAACTGTTTTGGAATCGGTTTACTTACCGTACCACATACCTATTCCTTTTCGGAGTCTGAAACATTCTGGAAAGTGTCCCTTATGTATTCCTCCAGGGTTACGGTTTCAATAATATTGGTTTCAACATTTATGGGATTACCTGAGATATAATGTTTGATTCTTTGACCATCTACCACCTTCAGATTTGTGCCTTCGAAGTTGTTGATTTTTATGGCACCGGAACGATAGACCTCCTCGATAACATAGGGGCCTTCCCATTTAGAGAGAAGATTTCCTGTAGAAAATCTTAAATGAGAGTTGTATAGAAATACATAATCACCTACATTAAACTCACGCTTTTGTATCCTTTTGTCATGCCATCTTTTATCCTTTTCTTTAAACAACTTGTCATTTTCATAAGCTTGGGTTCTCCATTCATCAAGTGAGCTAATATCAAATAACCTCTTTTCACCGGCAAGTTTGAAATCATAGTTGTCCTCTTTAATAGCCCAATATGCCTTATGTTCTAGTTCGAGAGGTAAGTGACATGCTTTTCCATATACCATTTTATATGGAGACATACCCATAGGATTTTTATATGCAATTCTATAGGCCCATAATGCATCATCAAGTTTCTTGGGCCAATTCTTTCTAGACCTATTGACAGTCTTTTGCAAAATTAATTTGAGTTCTCTATTACTCAATTCTACCTGACCACTAGATTGTGGGTGATACGGAGATGCAATTCTATGATTGACGTCATATTTAGCAAGCATTTTACGGAAAGCACCATGAATAAAATGTGAACCACCATCAGTCATTAAATATGTAGGGACTCCAAACCTCGGAAAAATAACTTCTTTAAGCATTTTAATAGAAGTGTTATGATCAGCACTACTAGTTGGAATAGCTTCTACCCACTTAGTAACGTAATCAACAGCAACTAAAATATGTGTATATCCATTAGAGGCAGGAAAAGGTCCCATATAATCAAAGGCCCAAACATCAAACGGTTCAATAACAAGTGAATAATTCATAGGCATTTCTTGACATCTACTAATATTACCAATTCTTTGACATTCATCACAAGATAGGACAAACTTACGGGCATCCTTGAATAGAGTAGGCCAATAAAAACCGGATTGCAATACCTTATGTGCAGTTCTATCTCCCGCGTGGTGTCCTCCATAAGTTTCGGAGTGGCACTTGCGTAGGATCTGTTCCTGTTCATGCTCAGGTACACAATGTCTAATAACACCATCTACACCTTCTTTATAAAGATGTGGGTCATCCCAAAAGTAATGTCTCAAATCATAGAAGAACTTTTTCTTTTGTTGGTATGTGAATCTAGGTGGTATGAATTTAGCAACAATTTAATTACCATAATCGGCATACCAAGGAGTACTACGAGAAATACTTATGAAATTTAATTGTTCATCAGGAAAGCTATCATCAATAGGTAGTGGGTCATCAAGAACATTCTCTAACCTAGATAAGTTGTCTGCAACGGGGTTCTCAGCTCCTCTTCTATCAACAATATGCAAATCAAATTCTTGTAGCAAGAAAACCCATCTAATAAGTCTAGGTTTAGCATCTTTCTTCTCCATAAGATATTTAATAGCAGCATGATCAGTGTGGATAGTTACTTTAGAATCAACAATATAAGGTCTGAACTTATCACAAGCAAATACAACTGCTAAAAGTTCTTTTTCAGTAGTAGCATAATTTCTTTGAGCATTGTCTAGAGTCTTACTAGCATAATGGATAACATTTAATTTCTTATCAACTCTTTGCTCTAGAACAGCACCTACAGCATAATCGCTAGTATCACACATAATTTCAAAGGGTAAATTCCAATCAGGGGGCTGAACAATAGGTGCAGAGACTAATGCTTTCTTAAGTATTTCAAATGCTTCTACAAAATCATCATCAAAGACAAATGGTATGTATTTTTGTAATAAATTAGTCAGAGGCCGAGAAATTTTTGAGAATTCCTTAATGAACCTCCTATAAAATCCGGCGTGACCAAGGAAACTTCTTATACGTTTGATGTCCTTGGGACACGGCATCTTTTCAATAGCATCAACCTTGGCTTTATCAACTTCAATACCTCTTTCAGAAACTTTATGCCCCAAGACAATACCTTCATTAACCATAAAGTGGCACTTTTCCCAATTCAAGACAAGATTAGTTTCTTCACATCTCTGCAAAACTCGATCAAGATTGGTCAAGCAATCATCAAAAGAAGATCGATAGACGGAAAAGTCGTCCATGAAAACCTCACAAATCTTTTCATAAAAGTCAGAGAATATAGCCATCACGCATCTTTGAAAGGTAGCAGGTGCATTACATAAACCAAAAGGCATACGTCTATAAGCAAAAGTACGAAAAGGGCATGTAAAAGTAGTCTTTGATTGATCTTTAGCTGACACAGGTATTTGAGAGAAACTAGAATAACCATCTAGAAAGTAGTAGTGTGTAAGTTTGCATAATCTTTCTAGCATTTGATCGATAAAAGGTAAGGGGTAATGATCTTTCTTATTAGCCTTATTTAATTTGCGGAAATCAATTACCATCCTATAACCTGTAATAATTCTTTGTGGAATCAATTCATCTTTATCATTAGGAACAACAGTAATACCTCCCTTCTTAGGGACACAATGAACGGGACTTACCCACTGACTATCAGCAACGGGATAAATTATACCTGCCTCCAGAAGCTTTAGTATTTCTTTTCTTACCACTTCTTTCATTTTAGGATTCAGACGTCGTTGAGGATCACAAACTGGTTTGGCATCTGTTTCCAAATTTATTTTATGTTGACATAGAGTGGGACTAATTCCCTTAAGATCATCAAGAGTATATCCAATAGCAGCACGGTGCTTCTTCAGAGTTTTCAATAATCTTTCTTCTTCATGATCTGAAAGCTTAGCACTAATAATAACAGGATATATCTTATTTTCATCAAGATAAGAATATTTAAGATTATCAGGCAACGGTTTAAGCTCAAACACGGGATCACCCTTAGGTGGAGTGGGATCCCCTAGGATTTCAATAGGCAAATTGTGTTTCAGAATAGGTTCTTGTTTAAAGAATACTTCATCTATTTCCCTTCTTTCATTCATAAACATATCATTCTCATGGTCTAGCAAATATTGTTGTAAAGGATCACTAGGAGGTACGGCAATAGAAGCAAGACCAATAGTTTCATCCTTACTAGACAATTCTTCTTCACGGTGTTGTTTACTAAATTTAGAGAAATTAAATTCATGAGTCATATCATCTAAACCGACAGTAACAACATCCCTTATGCAATCTATGGTAGCATTAACAGTATTTAAGAAGGGTCTACCAAATATAATGGGACAAAAGCTATCTTGTGGGGAACCAAGAACAAGAAAATCAGCAGGATATTTAGTTTTCCCACAAAAGACTTCAACATATCTAACAATTCCCACTGGTGAAATAGTATCTCTATTAGCAAGTTTAATAGTGACATCAATTTCTTCTAACTCAACAGGTGCAATGTCATGCATAATTTCTTTGTATAAGTCAATAGGTATTGCACTAGCACTAGCACCCATATCACATAAGCCATGATAACAATGATGTCCTATTTTAACAGAAAAAACAGGCATGCCTACCACAGGTCTAGGTTTATCTGTATCACGGGGTTTAGCAATTCTAGCAGTTTCATTACAGAAGTAAATAACATGCCCATCTATATTATCAGACAAGAGATCTTTAACAATAGCTATATTAGGTTCAACTTTAACTTGCTCAGGAGGTGTATATGTTTTAATATTGCTTTTACGAACCACAGTTGAAGCTTTAGCATGATCCTTTATCCTAACAGGGAAAGGTGGTTTCTCAACATAACAAGTAGGAACAATAGGATCATTATAAGTGACAGTCTTTTCTTCAACTTTAATAGGTGCAGCTACTTCTACTTCTATGGGAGGATGATATTTAAACCACGTCTCCTTAGGGAGATCAACATAAGTAGCAAAAGATTCACAGAAAGAAGCTACTATCTCAGAATCAAGTCCATATTTAGTGCTAAACTTACAGAAAATATCAGTATCCATAAAAGATTTAACACAATCAAACTTAGGTGTCATACCTGACTCCTTACCTTCTCGAGATCCCAATCTTCAGAGTTGCGTTTAATTCTATCCAATAAATCCCATCTAAATCCAATAGTCTTCATCATAAAAGAGCCAGCACAAGAAGTATCGAGCATGGTGCGATTATTTTCAAAAAGCCGAGCATAAAATTTTTGAAGAATTGTTTCTCTTGGGAGCTCATGATTGGGGCATGAATATAACATTGATTTAAGCCTCCCCCAAGCTTGAGCGATACTTTCTCCTTCGCGAGGCCAAAAATTATATATATAATTGTGGTCATGATGAACAAGATGCATAGGGTAATACTTTTGATGAAATTCCAATTTCAATCTTCTATAGTTCCATGATCTCGTATCATCACGTAGCCTATACCATGTCAATGCGTCTCCCTTCAAAGATAAAGGGAAGACCTTCTTCTTAGCAACATCATCGCGTATACCTGCAAGCTTAAATAATCCGCAAACTTCATCCACATATATTAGGTGTTCATCAGGATCCTTTGTTCCATCCCCTGTAAAAGGATTAGCTAGCAGTTTTTCTATCATACCCGAAGGATACTCATAAGGAATTTCATTTTCAATAGGTTCAATAGGTTGAGGAGCAACTCTTTGCTCTACTGGTCGGGGTGAAGATACCCCGAACAAGCCCCTCAGAGGATTACTTTCCATAGTAACAAGTGGCAGTAAATTTCAGCACACTATATAAATTTTTCCTTACCAAATTCCACCTACCAAAGGCGCTTCACTCCCCGGCAACGGCGCCAGAAAAGAGGCTTGATGACCCACAAGTATAGGGATCTATCGTAGTCCTTTTGATAAGTAAGAGTGTCGAACCCAATGAGGAGCAGAAGGAAATGATAAGCGGTTTTCAGCAAGGTGTTCTCTGAAGTACTGAAATAAGTGGTAACAGATAGTTTTGTGATAAGATAATTTGTAACGAGCAATAAGTAACAAAAGTAAGTAAAGTGCAGCAAGGTGGCCCAATCCTTTTTGTAGCAAAGGACAATCCTGGACAAACTCTTATATAAGGAAAAGCGCTCCCGAGGACACATGGGAATATCGTCAAGCTAGTTTTCATCACGTTCATATGATCCGCGTTCGGTACTTTGATAATTTGAAATGTGGGTGGACCGGTGCTTGGGTGTTGTTCTTACTTGAACAAGCATCCCACTTATGATTATCCTCTATTGCAAGCATCCGCAACTAAAACAAAAGTATTAAGGTAAACCTAACCATATCATGAAACATATGGATCCAAATCAGCCCCTTACGAAGCAACGCATAAACTAGGGTTTAAGCTTCTGTCACTCTAGCAACCCATCATCTACTTATTACTTCGAAATGCCTTCCCCTAGGCCCAAATAATGGTGAAGTGTTATGTAGTCGACGTTCACATAACACCACTAGAGGCTAGACAACATACATCTCATCAAAATATCAAATGAATACCAAATTCACATGACTACTAATAGCAAGACTTCTCCCTTGTCCTCAGGAACAAACGTAACTACTCACAAAGCATATTCATGTTCATAATCAGAGGGGTAATAGTATGCATAAAGGATATGAACATATGATCTTCCACCAATTAAACCAACTAGCATCAACTACAAGGAGTAATTAACACTACTAGCCACCTACTAGCACCAATCCTGGACTTGGAGACAAGAATTGGATACAAGAGATGAACTAGGGTTTTGAGATGAGATGGTGCTGATGAAGATGTTGATGGAGATTGCCCTCTCCCTATATGAGGAGCGTTGGTGATGACGATGGCGATGATTTTCCCCTCTGGGAGAGAAGTTTCCTCGGTAGAACAGCTCTGCGAGAGCCCTGGATTGGTTCCGCCAAGGTTCCGCCTCGTGGCGGCGGAGTTTCGTCCCGAAAGGTTGCTTCTGGTTTTTTTCTCGACGAAAGACTTCATATAGCAGAAGATGGTCATCGGAGAGCCACCAGGGGGCCCACGAGGTAGGGGGCGCACCCTAGGGGGGGCTTCCCCCACCCTCGTGGACAGGGTGTGGGACCCCTGGTCTTCATCTTTGGCGAGGATTTTTCATTATTTATTATAAGGTATTCCGTGGAGTTTCAGGACTTTTGGAGTTGTGCATAATAGGTCTCTAATATTTGCTCCTTTTCCAGCCCAGAATTTCAGCTGCTGGCATTCTCCCTCATGTAAACCTTATAAAATAAGAGAGAATAGCCATAAGTATTGTGACATAATGTGAAATAACATCCCATAATGCAATAAATATCGATATAAAAGCATGATGCAAAATGGACGTATCACCCCCTGGCCCAAGGTGCGATCGGACTTGGCTTCGTGGCGAAGCCAAGGGCCAAGTTCGGAGCACCGCGGGCCCCAAAAGCATGCGACCTCAATTGACGCATGGCAGTTGATTGGACGTGGACGCCCCCGCTTCCCCATGCTGCCTCGGCAACTGCATGAATTGACAAGTCCCTGCGACATGCGAGGAAAACCATCATTACCTGCGATTGTGGGAGACGCCGGTTGGCCTTCCCTGGCTATAAATGGGGAGGGGGCGGAGCCCCCGTTGCCCATCTCTTCCTCGCTTTCTTGCTTCTTCCTCCTTGCTCCACTACCAACAACAATGGCGCCCATCAGAAAGTTTTCTACTGAAGAGAAAGGAAAGGCTCCCCGCGATGATCCGGGGCCTCTTCCACCGAAGAAGAGGTCGATCCATCGCGATGAAGCGGCGATGCACATGGTGTCGAGGCCTTGGTGCGATCGGCCTCCTCTGGGGTACCCTCTGTCCTTGTACGCCCAAGCCGAAGGCTCGGGAGGATGGAGTGACGAGCAGCGCTGTCCACGCCACATCTAGGGCCGCCGCGCTACGGCGATGCGTGCCGTCACCCCTGCGGTTCACGGCGCGGACTCCTCGCGCGAGTTGGTGTTGTGGGCGCCGATGCCTCCGAGCTCCTGGATCTGCTTCCCTCGGTTCTTCTCCGACGTGATGCCGCCGAGGGGGCCTCTCAAGCTCTAGCTGCAGCATGTCGACTGCAGCGCTCCGGCGACCGGAGCGGAGATCGAAGCAGTCCCCACCGGCAAGATCTTCATGATGCGCGGCTGGGGCAAGATCGCGCGGGTCTGCCTTGTGAGGGGCGCCCTCGCGATCCACTTTGAGTTTGACGGCGCCTCCACGCTCTTCATCAAGGTCTTCGATGCCGAGGGCCGCCGCCTGGAGTGCTTCTTCGGAGAGGAGCGCGAGGCTGATACACGCCCCGCTCGTGACCACTCCAGCAGCAGCAGCCCTTGGGAGTCCAGCAGCTCTCCTGAGCTCTATAAGACTCCAGAGACGAGCGACGACAGCTACATGCCCCCGAGCTCTTGCCACGCTCGGAGCAGAGCTGCTGCGTCCGGCCGCCGCCGCCGCTGATCTGGATGGGGTTGGCGTCGGCCTCTCGTGGCCCACTGTTGATGATGGCGTCCACCACGGGAGGATGTAGATAGGACTCCCCTTAGCATCGGCTTTTGTTTCCTGCAATGAATCATGAATTACCCCGTGGGGGCATGTAAGGGTTCGTAATTTCCTTTGTGCTTATCTTCCTTGTTATGAGAATTTGGTGAACGTGTGTCCCGTTAAGGCTTGGTCCCATGGCGGAAGCAGAAGCTCGCGTCCTGTCTTCAGCCGCACCGACTCGCGTCCTCAGCCATCTGTACCTCCGCGACCCTAACGCCCGCCTTAACGAGCTGCTGGAGCATGTGGCTGAAGATCACTGTGAAGCCGCCACTGCAGCTGTTGAAGGTCAAGTGGAGGCTTTGCTGGGGATGTTCCGCGGCTTTGTCTCTGATCCTCTGTATGGCAATGCCGCGGATCTTGCGGCTGAATGTGAGAACATCGTCGCCCATGGGGGAGCACCTTCCACGGGCGATGGCGATATCCAGGGGTGACCTATGGCTACGCTTCCTGTTCCGTTCCTGTGACATGTATCAGGCCTCGTGGAGGCGTTTAGACTTTTCATTTGGTGTTGTGAGAACAATATGCTTGTAATATTTGCTTCAAGATTTGGTGATTTCCTTCCTATTTTCTTTGCGTTCTGCGTTGGCAGAGCCCTGCCCCGCGCATACCTCAACCGCCATTGGGCCGACCGGAGACCAGGACAGACCAAGGAGTGAGGGGCTACATGACTAGTTAGGCTCTTGAGTCGCGATGCTCAAGAATCCCCCTTATCGCGCAAACAGCATATAGGGAGAGTTCGTGAGGAAAGATTAATGTTCTACGTCGGCAGAGCCCGGCCCCACGCATACCTCAACCGCCATTGGGCCGACTGGAGACCAGGACAGACCAAGGAGTGAGCGGCCACGTGACCAGTTAGGGTCCTGAGTCGCGGTGCTCAGGAGTCCCCCTTGACGTGCAAACAATTTCCATACCTGTCCTTGCCGAGGCCTCGGGAGGGGCGCGCGACGCCCAGGTCCGGGGGACCTGGTTCGGTGGCGTGCGCTTCAGCGTCACCCGAGTGCAGCCCCCGTGCCCAGCCCCCTCGTGCGGCTCTTCCGAGGGGGGGCGTTGTGGTGAGGCTGGATGCTGAGCTCTGGGCTCCCTGAGGTTGGTACGACCGTGGGGCCACCCTCAGTTGTTTATCACCAGTGCAGAGCATAGTGCTTCTCCTTGTGCACATGCATAGCCGCTCCTCGACAGTGTCGTCAGCCAGCGCGGAGCATGGTGCTTCCACTTGGGCGTGGGATGGGGGCCCCCTCCGGGAGGTGCCCCGGGGCGTGTACAGCCCCGCCGTGACACGTGGCTTTCACGACAGGGCTATGAGGTGTATCTGGGCACTCGTTAGCCAGCGCGGGACTCACGAGGCCCTACCTCAAGGCGGGTTGCGCTAGGTCTTGAGTCTTGGTGACTGTATGTCCCTGCAAGGCGGTTAGATGCAAGCACTCTACGTCCTCAGGTCCCGGCCCTCGAGCGAGCTCAGCCATCGCTGGTATGCCAGGTCGCGATGCCGTGGTCAAGGCCAGGGGGTGAGGGCTAGAGAGCCAGTAAGAGCTACTGAGTCGCGATGCTCAGGAGCCCCCGTTTTAATGTGCAAGCGGATTGCATAGGATGAACAGACCCGTGGTGGGTAGCAATCGAGCAGGTGACAATAGTTGGCAGGTTAAGCATGGAGAGCAGGTCAACTTGGATAAATGCAGGAAGGTACATGCCACCGGGTCCGGCCCGAGCGACTTGGGGATGATGCAGCCCGAGGGGCGCCCCCAACAAGGTAAGCTGAAGACATAAGCAAAAGGGATACATGCCGCATGGTCGGACCCACGCGGCATGGGAATAATGTAGCCCGAGGGGCGCTCCTAGCTAAACGAGCTTGGAAAATGTCACCTGGTTCTGTAGACGAAGCAGAGTTGGTGCAGCTGAAGGCGTGCACTGGAGAAATGACTCCTCATGAGCCACCAGAACCCTGAGCCTCAGGAGGCTCCGAGGGTTCGGGAGGTTCCCTGACGACCGTCTCCATCTCCTCCAAAACGACGTGGTACCTGGCTTCCTGAGCCTCCAGGACACGTCACATGTTGCGCTGATAGGCCGACGCCACGCTCGGCAAGCCAAAAGGCATACGAACGTAGCTGTGCGGCGGGCCCTTGCAGCGGCCCACACGCGAAGGCCATAAACGCTCTTGAGACGCGGCCCTGTTGAGCCCTGTGACGTCGATGCAGATGCACAGCCCAACATCCTCGCTAGGATGCGGACCTGCGCCTTGTGGGCGGCCGTCGCCGCGCATGGCTCTTGCTTCTTGCAGTTCCTAGATGGTCTTGGTGATGAACTCCTGAGTGGTGGGAACTCCTTGCCCCGTGCTCTCCTAAGGGTCACATGTCGTGAAGCACGCTTCCAAGTGGTGCCCAAGCGCCTCCCTCGTGAGGTTGGCAAGGTCTGAGGCCCTCTAGAAGAGAGCCCCCGAGCCCTGCCTGAGGAGGGCGACGGGCGCGCCTTCCTATGCAACGGAGGGAGGCGCCCCTGGAGCGGGCGCTGCTCGTGACGTGGCTTCTGCGGCGATGCCGTCCTCCTGAGGTCCTGCGCGGTGCGGCTACTTCTTCTTGGGGATGGTCTATAGAGGACCCTCGTTTCTGCTGTCGGGGTCGTCGATTGCAGCGGATTGAAAGGCACGCGAAAGGGAGCACACCGCATCTCTCTCTTCACACAGGACTGTGATGATTCCTCCACTTCCTGGCATCTTGAGAACGTTGTAGCCTTGATGAGTGACTGCCATGAACTTGGCCAGGGCTGGATACCCGAGGATGGCATTGTACGGTAGGCGGGTGTGCGCGACGTTGAAGTCGATGAGCTCGGTGCGGTAGTTCTTGCGCTCCCCGAAGGTGATAGGCAGGCGGACCTGCCCTATCGGCATGGTGGAGCCATCGGTCACACCTGAGAAAGGCTTGGTGGGCTAGAGCTGCTCATATGGCACTTGGGGGTTGTCGAAGGTGTCGATAGACAGGATGTTGAGCCCTGCGCCGCCGTCGATGAGGGTCTTGGTGACCTGCACATTGCTGATGACTGGGGAACACAGCATAGGGAGGGTGACGGCGGTGGCTACGCACTTGAGCTGATCCGCCGAGCTGAAAGTGATGGTGCATTGGGACCACCTGAGTGGCCTCGAGCTTGGGGAGCGCTGCGTTCACCTCGCGAGCAAACTGCTTGAAGATGCACTAAGAGACTGGGGCCTAGGCGCCGCCCAAGATGCAGGCGATCGCACGCGGCTCCTGGAAGCCCCCAGCCCCCTCGTCCTGGTGGTGGTCATTGTTCCTTCTTAGTGGCGGCAGTGGGGGAAGACCGGCGTTGCCCTGGGGGCGATCCTCGCTAGGCGGGTCCCTCCAGGCGCCCTCACGAGGTTGGTCCTGCCAACGGTCCTCATGAGGTCGGTCGCGCCACTCCTGGCGCGAGCCACGGTCGTCCCAGCGTCCGCCTCCACGTCCTCCTCCGTGGCCGTAGCCCCGGTCGTTGCGTTTGGGGCGTCAACCGTAGCGTCCCTCGCGTATGGCTCTGAGCTCTTGATATTCACCGGTGTTGTGAGTGTTCAGGTTGTGGATGGCACAGAACGGTCGGCCGTTCTTGGATGACTCGGCTGATCTCTGCCTCGCTTGATCTCGGGCTCCGCTGCGAGCACAGCTACCTCCTTGCGCTTCACGTCCTTGGCCTTGGCCTTC
This sequence comes from Triticum urartu, assembly GCF_003073215.2. NCBI lineage: Eukaryota > Viridiplantae > Streptophyta > Magnoliopsida > Poales > Poaceae > Triticum > Triticum urartu. The sequence goes on from NC_053024.1 coordinate 258,398,359, forward strand.
TTCTCCTCTGCACCCATGGCTGGCGGCTCAAGGAGAGAGAGGCGCCCCTCCTCAGCTCTTGCGCACCTGTTCGCCAGGTTGAACAGCAACTGAGACGTGAAGAGCTCCTCATGGATGGCGAACTCTTCCTTCATCTTGACGTCACAAACGTCGTCGGAGAACGCGGAGATGATGGCCTCGTCCGTGACCTTGGGGATGTTGAGGCGGGTGTTGTTGAAGCACTTGAAGTACTTCTGGAGGGTCTCTCCTGGCTGCTGCCTGATGTGGCGCAGGTCACCCGCGGCCGGTGGACGGTCGCGAGTGCCCTGGAAGTTGGCGACGAAGCGATCGCGCATCTCATCCCAGGAGGAGATCGAGCCGGGCTGCAGGTTCAGGAGCCAGGAGCAAGCTCCATCCTTGAGAGCCGTGGGAAACCAGTTCGCCATGACCTTTTCGTCGCCGTTGGCCGCTTCGATGCTCAGCTCATAGGGCTGCAGGAACTCCGCGGGGTCGGCGGTACCTTCGTAGCGAGGAGGCAGATCCGGCTTGAACTTGCCGGCCAGGCGACGCTACGCAGCTCGGGAGTGAAGGCGCGGCAGCCAGCCATGGTTGCCGGGGCCCGCCTTAAGGTTCGAACACTTGGGTGCGCGCGAAGTCTTTTCTTCCTACCAATCTACGCCCTAGCTCACTAAGATCTCGCGGACGAAGTCGACGAACTCGCAACACAGGAAGACACAAGATTTATACTGGTTCGGGCCACCATTGTGGTGTAATACCCTACTCCAGTGTGGTGGTGGTCGATTGCCTCTAGGGCTGATGATGAACAGTACAAGGGGAGAACAGCCTCCTGAGGTTGAGGTGTTCTTGAGCTCGGTGAGCTTGTGTGTGTGTGTGTGTGGTCTGAATGATCCGTCCCTCAATGATCCGTGCCTTCGTGATCCGTCCGATCCCTCCTTCCTAAGGTGGTGGCTAGTCCTATTTATATTGGCCCTGGTCCTCTTCCCAAATATCGAGCAGGAAGGGAGCCAACAATGGCAGGATAATTCGAAGGGGGACAGCTAGTACAAGCTATCCTGACAAAAGTGGTCTTCGCCTGCCAAAGGCTCTGGTGGTGACGCTGTCTTGGGTCCACGATGACCTCCGCCTTACCGTCCTCCTGGTCTTGGTCTCGTTGCACCAATATAGCAACCTTTGCCTGATGCCTCGGTACTCTTCGCCTGCGCTGGCCTCCTTAGCACCAAAGAGGAAACAAGGACGCTGCGCGCACTAGCGCCCGCCTGGCGCCTGCCTGGTGCCCGCCTGGTGCCGTGCGTCATGGCTCACGTCACGATGGCCTCGTGAGGTTTGCCCTGCCTTGATATCTCCGCTCCTCGTGAGCCTGCCTGGCTAGGCTACTCCAGAGGAGGTCTTTCGTCGTCCGCCTCGCAAGGCTTGGACCCTCGCGAGTGTCTTGGATGCTTTGTTGGTGAAGATGGGTCGTACGGCCTGTTGGCTCAGCCACGCCCCGGGCCGCAGGCAGGAAAGTCTGGGGACCCCCGGTCCCAGGACGCTAACACTTGTTTTCTGCCGCCGGCTAACCACAGCAAGCTAAATCCCCCTACTTGCCTCGCTCAAGCCCATGGGGGAGGAGCTCCTCCTCTGCCTGACGCCGTCCATCCCTGCCTCTTGGGTCCTCCAATCCCCGAGCTCCTCCCGTGCTCCTTGGTGACATCCCTTGCCGCTAGACTCGCCCACACCGACGAGCGCCGCCAGTAGCTCGTCGTCGTTGACCCACTTGAGCTCTGCCTCCCTGTCGTGCCCTTCCTCTCCATCCTCCCCTATGTTGCTTCTTGCTCCCCTGCAACGCTCTCTCTCTCTCTCTCTCAATCTCTCATCTCTCTCGCCTCACCCTCTCTGTCTCTTCATAGGGAAAAAGTGGGAGACGCCATGGCCGCCCATGGAAGCTCCGTCGTCGCCGGGATCAAGTTCCTCCGGCCTCGGCCCCTAATCCGACCTCTATAGCCTCTTGCTCCTACCGTCGTTGTGACCCGCATCGCCATCCCCTGCCTCGCCATCGCCTGCCACGGCCTCTACTTCCTCTACAACGACCAGGAGCTCGCTCATCCCACGCCCGCTCGCCCGCTTGCATTGACCGCGCCCGGGTCTGCCTCGACCCGATCCAGCAAGCGAGCAAGCGTCCTTGGCCTCTCCATCAGCCTGGGCTTGGCCCATGGTGAGAAACCCGCAGCGCCTCCTTTCTCTTCTGTTGGGCTAGCAAATTCGGCGCGGTATGTTTTTTTCCAGTTCTGGACGATTTGCTAATTTACCAGAGAACATCTGTTTTGCAGAAAAACCCTCATACTTCATGCATTTAATATCTTACAAACCGTGCATCGGATTAAAATGATTTAAACATGTAAAATGCTTAGAATTTCATCTTGTTTCACAATATGCCACTTTCATCCATGTTTAAAATGTTTAACTTGCTGTTTGCATTAGTTTTCTTAAATGCCATGCTAAAATGGTTTAATTCATAACTAATTAACTGTAGCTCCATTTTAAATAAACTTTATATGTAAATGGGGTAGAAAATGCATAGATTAACATGGTCCACTTACCTTTGCTGTTTAACACTTTAAAATATGGTTTAGCGAAGAACAATACCATATTCGAATATTGCATATGGGGATTTTCTAGAATTGTTGTTTGTTGTTCCGACCTCATTTAAACTTGCCTAGATAGGTAGTTTTATTATGTGTCACCTCTTGCCATGTTAACCAACATTTAATATTGATGTGTAGCATAAACGGGAGTGAACTAAATAATTGCATGTGGAGTTTCATCAATATGCAACTCGTTGCATATTGAGCTCCACTTAATTTTTAGTATTGTTTGTTGCACTTTGACATGCCATGCCTTATTAAAATGGACATCCATCATACTTTATTGTGCATCATGCCATTGTTCTGGTTGTTGGTTTACTAAGTCATTTGCTTCTTTCCGGTTGCGCTTCTCATTGATAGTTCTGGTTACGTTGCGATTGTGAGGATCCATTCGACCATGTTGGTTCGTCTACTTCGTGGATCCGGTCTTCTTCTTAGCAGGATTTCAGGCGATGACTGTTACTCTAGATACCACTACTATCTTTGCTTTGCTAGTTATCTCGATGCCATCGCTACGTCGCGCTACCTACCACTTGTTTATCAAGCCTCCCAATATGCCATGAAACAGCCTCTAACCTTTTCCACCATCCTAGCAAACCGTTGTTTGGCTATGTTACCGCTTCGCTCAGCCTCTCTTATAGCGTTGCTAGTTGCAGGTGTAGTTGCAAGTTGTTCCATGTTGGGACATGGATATCATGGGATATCACAATATCTCTTATTTAAGTAATGAATCCATATACTTGGTAAAGGGTGGAAGGCATGGCCTTTTGCCTGGTGTTTTGTTCCACTCTTTCCGCCTTAGTTTCCGTCATACCGGTGTTATGTTCCTTGATTTTGCGTCCCTAACACGATGAGGGTTTATGGGCCCCTCTTGACAGTTCGCTTCGAATAAAACTCTTCCAGCAAGGCACAACATTGGTTTTACCATTTGCTCAACATAATAACTAAACATGATAATAAATTTGATGCATAGGGAGTTAGCGCTACCCGAGGTTCGTTATTCAACTTAATACAGGGGGCCAGTGCTGATGGCGTTGGTCCAAACTAGAGCACCATGCGGGCTACGTGGGGCAACTCAGGACGTCAGTTACTATATGCTTCGCTCATCCGGTCGTGGCCTGAGACGAGATTCGTGCGGCTACTATCAGGGTGTCGGCACGCCGGGAGGTCTTGCCGGACTTGTATTACCATTGTCGAAATGTCTTGTGCACCGGGATCCCGAGTCTGATCGGATGTCCCGCGATGGAGGATTGTCTCCGCGGATCGTGAGCTTGTCATGGGCTAAGTTGGGACACCCCTGCATGGTTTAAACTTTCAAGAGCCATGCCTGCGGTTATGTGCACTACAAAAAAAAGACACATCCGTGACATTTTGGGCTGAACGAATTTTTTCTTCTGTCATACATATGACACTTCTATGACGATAATTGTGACAAAACCAGGTATCATCATAGATGTGGTGGGCTCCTACTTCTATGACAAAAAATCATGACAGAAAATGGGCTTTTCATCCTGGGCGGGCCGGAGACGCAGCTGCATGACATTCTTTCGGCCGTCCATGACGGAAAAAACCATGGTAGAAGCGAGGGGGAGGAAAATTTCGGGGAGTTCCCGGTTACGGTGGGAGGTCGGGGCCGAGCAATGCGCGCTTCTCTCATACATGTGTGTGCGTGTGTGTGAGGCGTTGGCTCTAACTGAACCCGAGCGAGGCAATGGGCTCTAACTGAACCCGAGCGATTGCACTGCAGGCTACGCGTTACTGAACCCGAGCGATCGATCAATGGCTGTTAACTGAACCCGATCGAGCGATTCCTTCACTACTGCTGCTAACTGAAGCCGATCGATTGGATGAACAGTGAGCATTGCGGGGGGGTTTGGATGGACAGTGAGCGATGGCGTTGCCTCTAGATGAACAGGACCCCATGTTGTGGTGGAGGGCTGGATGAACAGTAGATGGTGGAGGGGTGCCTGTGGAGGGGTGGATGAACAGGACCCCGTGGTGTGGAGGGCTGGATCAACAGTAGATGGTGGAGGGGTGTCGGTGGAGGGATGGTTAAACAGGACCACGTGGTGTGGAGGGCTGGATGAACAGTAGACGGTGGAGGGGTGCCCGTGTAGGGGTGGTTGAACAGGACTCCGTGGTGTGGAGGGCTGGATGAACAGTAGACCGTGGAGGGGTGGTTCAACAGTAGCCTGTGGAGTAGTGCACGGTGTAGGCTGGATGAACTAGAGCCCGTGGAGGCTGGATGAACAGGAGCCCGTGCAGGCTGGAGGAGGTCGACAGTGGATATGAACAGTACCTCGTGGAGTCCCGTTTTGCGGTACGCCACACCCCTCCCGATGAACAGGACCCCCGTTTCAACCGTAGCGCTCCAACACAAGTCCGTTTCATCCGTTTTGCGGTACGCCACACCCCTCCCGATCAACAGGACCCCCGTTTCGACCGTAGGAGGTCCGTTTCCTCCGTTTTGCGGTACACCAGACCCCTCCCGATGAACAGGCTCCCGTTTCGAACGTGGCCGGTCGAACACAAGGCCGTTTCCTCCGTTCTGCGGTACGCCAGACCTCGTTTCCATCGCCTGTTCCGTCCAAGCCCTCCCGATGAACACGAAGCATTTCGTTTGCCTCCCCATGAACACGACGCATTCCGTTGCCTCCCCATGAACACGAGCATTCCGTTGAATACCCCATGAACACGACGATGACGCTGTTTCTCCGTTCCGACCCAGCCATGTACACGAGCCCTGGCCGTATGTATGCGCGAGTAGGCATTCGAGACCCCGCCCGTATGTACACATACGTGGCCGTATTTTCTTTGTTGCACCCTGGCCGCTGTACGTACGTGTACATGCTACGTGCGCGCCTCTACTATGACACATGCGCGCCTCTACATTGACCAGTATATATGTACGTACATGTTTGCGACCAGAATGACAACGCTACGTACGCACTTCCTTGCTGTGCGAAGATGTAGCTGGTGGGTCCCAGCAGTCAGGGGGGCGAAATACGGTGGCCCATCCGGTGGGTCCCCGCTGTCAGGTGGAGGAATAATTATTTTGCACGTAATAAGGAGGCACTTCCTTGCTGTGGCCGTGGACCCAACTGTCAGCCTCTCCATGTACAGTCCACGTCCGATGGAAGCCGTTCCTTGACCACGTTGACCACGCCGCACCGAGAGCACTAGGGAGGTGGATGACAGCGAGGCCTAGGAAGGAGAGGATGCGGAGCCGGGGAAGATGCGGCAGTGGATGCCCACTCGTAGAGGAGTACGAGGGTTCACTGGTTCGCTGCGGTGTGAGGCTGCTGTCGCCGCAGAATAACAGGGGGTGTGGGTGAGTAGAGGGATGGCCTGACCAGCGGTGGGAGTAGTAGGGGGTGGTGAGGCCTCTGCCGCATCGTAGCTGGCCACGGGAGGCAGGAGCACGAGGCACAACCGGCGCTAGTTTGGGCGGCTGGAGCAAGAAGACCAGGGGTTGAAGAAGCACTATGGCCGTTGGATGGACATCGTACGGTCACTGGAGCTAGAATTGTGCATATTGACTAAGTTGACAAAGCCCTCCATCCCCGTCAACTTAGTAGGCCCACGAGTCAGCCTCCCACCCAGGTGGGTCCCAGCTAGTAGGGGGTATTCATTTTTTTAGCGTAATAAGGAGGCACTTCCTTGCGTGTGAAGATATAGCTGGTGGGTCTGAGCTGTCAGCGGCGGTAACATTTTTTTCACGAAATACAGATGCCCTTTCGGTGGGTCCCTGATGTCAGGTGGAGGAATCATTATTTTGCGCGTAATAAGGAGGCATTTCCTTGCGTGCGGCCGTGGGCCCAGCTGTCGGCCTCTCCACGTACAGTCCACTTCAGATGCATGTCAGTCATTGACCACGTTGACCAGGCCACGCCGAGAGAACCAGGGCGGTGGACGACAGCGAGGCCTAGGAAGGGAACGACACGGAGGCAGGGAAGACTCGGCAGTTGTTTCCCACGCGGAGGGGAGTACGACTATACGAGGGTTTACTGGTTTGTCTGCCATCGCCGGAGAATAACAGCAGATGTTGTTGAGTAGAGGGATGGCTAGGCCAGCGATGGGAGTACGGTGGGGCGGTGAGGCCTGCGCGGCAGCACAGCCGGCCGCGGGGAGGAGGGAGCACGCAGTCCCGCTGGCGCTTGTTTGAGCGGCTGGAGCAGGAAGAGCAGAGATTGAAGAAGCACGACGGCCGTTCGATGGACATCCAACAGTCACTGCTTGTGCGTCAACCTTTTTTTAGGAAAGCCTCAAATCTGTGGAGAACAGCATGCAGCCCATCTGCCATTATTTCTAATAATTTACAGTGCATTTGCTAATCTTAAGGTCTTTTTTGGAGCCCATATTCTTTTTGTTAGCATTACAGCCCATATTGTGGCCACGGTTAAAAAATTAACGAAATTTTGCATATTTCGGTGCGGTCCGAACTGTTTTTAATCCCGAAATTTCGACTCACATTCAAACTGATTTTAAAAATAAATGTATATCAATATAAAATCCAAAAAATTCTCCACGCATAAAAATCAATGTAATTTAAAATCTCAAAATGAAAAAAAAATATTTTAAACTAATTGCCGGTTTGATGTGTTTTAAAAATGTACAGCCCATTTCTCATTACTTATGGGCCATTTTCTCGGCCAACCGAATGAAGCTCTCCTTGTCCTGAAAGATTTGCAGCCCAACAGGCCTGATAAAGCGACTTACTTGGCAAATCACAAAAAAACTAGGCTGTGGCCGTGGACCCAGCTGTCAGCCTCTCCACGTACAGTACTCTCCCGATGGAAGTCGGTCGTTGACCACATTGACCACGCCGCACCGAGAGCACCAAGGCGGTGGACGACGCGGAGCCGGGGAAGACGCGGCAGTGGATGCCCACGCGGAGAGGAGTACGAGGGTTCACTGGTTCGGCTGCGGCGTGAGGCTGCCGTCGCCACAGAATAACAGGGGGTGTGGGTGAGTAGAGGGATAGCATGGGCCAGCGGTGGGAGTAGTAGGGGGCGGTGAGGCCTCCGCGGCATCACAGCCGGCCACGAGAGGCAGGAGCACGCGGCACGACCGGCGTAGCTTTGGGCGGCTGGAGCAAGAAGACCAGAGGTTCAAGAAGGACTACGGCCGTTGGATGGACATCGTACGGTCACTGGAGCTAGAATCGTTCATATTGACTAAGTTGACAAAGCCCTCCATCCTCGTCAACTTAGTAGGCCCATAAGTCAGCCTCCCACCAGGTTGGGTCCCAGCTAGCAGGGGGAGTATTCATTTTTCTGTGCGTAATAAGGAGGAACTTCCGGTGGGTCCGAGCTGACAGCGGGGGGGAACGTTTTTTTCGCGACATAAGGTGGTCCGTCCGGTGGGTCCCAACATTCAGGGGCAAACGTTTTTTTCACGAAATACGGTGGCCCGTCCGGTGGGTCCCAGCAATCAAGGGGGAAATGTTTTTTCCGCGAAATACTGGTGACCCGTCCAGTGGGGCCCTGCTGTTTGGTGGAGGAATAATTATTTTGCGCGTAATAAGGAGACACTTCCTTGCGGCTGCGGTGGACCCAGCTGTCAGCCTCTCCACGTGTAGTACTCTTCCGATGGAAGTCGGTCGTTGACCACATTGATCACGCCACGCCGAGAGCACCACGGCGGTGGACGACGGCGAGGCCTAGGAAGGGGACGACGTGGAGCTGGGGAAGATGCGGCAGTGGATGCCCACGCGGAGAGGAGTACGAGGGTTCACTGGTTCGGCTGCTGTGTGAGTCTGCCATCGCCGCAGCATAACAGGGGGAGTGGGTGAGTGGAGGGATCGCCTGGCCAGCGGCAGGAGTAGTATGGGGACGGTGAGGCCTCCGCGGCAGCATAGCCGGCAACGGGAGGCAGGAGCATGCGGCACGACCGGCGCTGCTTTGGGCGGCTGGGGCAAGAAGACCAGAGGTTGAAGAAGCACTACGGCCGTTGGATGGACATCATTGACCATGCCACGCCGAGAGCACCAGGGCGGCGGTCGACGGCGAGGCCTACGAAGGGAACGACACGGAACCGGGGAAGACACGACAGTGGCTGCCCAAGCGATGGAGAGTATGAGGATTGACTGGTTCGGCTGCCGTCGCCGGAAAATAACAGGAGGTGTGGGTGAGTAGAGGGATAGGCAGGCTAGGGATGCGAGTATGATGGGGCCGTGAGGCCTTCCCGGCAGCACTGCCGGCCACGGGAGGTGGGAGCAGGCGGTTCCGACTGCGCTGGTTTGGGCGGCTGGGCCAGGAAGATCAGAGACTGAGGAAGCACGATTGCTGTTAGATTGACATCTAACGGTCTGACGCTGGTAGAGTCGATTGTTGACTAAGTTTATTTTTTGAGAAACCTTGTGTACGCATGAACTTAGTAGGCCCACAAGTCAGCCTCCAAATCTGTGGCAGACAACATAAAGCCCATTTGCTATTTTTTATAATTTACAGCCCATTTGCTAATTCTTAAGTAATTTATTACAGCCCATTTTCTGCCCAGGACCACGGTCAAAAAGTCCAACCTTATTTTGCATATTTCGGTGGAGTCCGAACTGTTGTAATCCCGAAATGATAAACATTTTTTAAGAACTTATTGATTTGCCAAAAAAATCATTTTGTTTTTGTAAGCAAATAAGACATGGGACAATTTAGTTGGTTTAAGGGAAAACCAGTGGTAAAAAAATCAGCGCTCGGTGGGAAAAAACAACAAAAATAAGGATGTAAATATGAAAAGGGAATTTTATGTGTTTTCATTATAATGATACGTGTATATGAACTAGTAAAACTATAGGTAGAGATTAGAAACCGATGTAGGACATGCGTTTCAAGAGGAAAATAGAACTGGGCTGTGTGTTTGATTCAGTAAAAAAACTGCCTGCGGATGTTGTAAGACAAAATATAACTAACGCTGGCGGGCCAGAGGCCAGTAGATCCTGCTGGATCTTTGTGCCCCGTTGTCGTCATGGGCTAGGCCTGTTAAAAACAAAACAACCCTGGGCAATCTACAGCCCAGTTGAAACTTGCTCGACCTGAAAAAACAATATACATGCTCAATAAACGAGAGAATTCTGCAAGTACAGACTGATAACTGGGATGCAGCATGGATATTGTTTTTTTATCATGATAATAAGTGCATGCACTTGTTTTGAAAAAATTGGAGAACTGGGAATTCGAACGGCGGGTGCTTATGCTACCCATCAAATAAAAATCAGGTGCCTAAAAATTTGTTTCGAAACAAATGATTCAGCTTTATATCCACGTCGACCCTCGACATGATGGTTGGAAGCAAATGCAAGTTCATACCAAAAGATCGTTAACAACAATACCAACTTGTGGATGACAAGGTAGTACAGCTACCAATACCAAACTAACTTATAATCTTTTTACTCCTGGCCCTAGTGTTCGTCTGGTAGAAAATCTTGCAGAGGACCAGCTCCCGCTCCTTTTCTTGCTCCAGGTCCCCGAGGTGGTACTGGTGCATCACCCAGTTGGTCCTCTGCTGGTCGAAGTTCTTGTTGGTGTGCAGCACCAGAACCTTTTTTGTTGCCCGTCTTCCAGCCGTTGACCATCACCGGCAAGGTATTGCCAGTCTTGCGCCACATCCCGTGCATGCCGCACTCCGACTGTATCTTGCGACACGTCCACGCGCCCCTTTTGAACGCCCTGGAATTGTGCTAGAAGAAATGCTTCCTTAGGCCACTCAGTGTGATACCTGCAGTATTGTGGAATACAGGTTTTAGTGTACCTAGTTGGCATTTTCATAACATCTTTGGCATGTTGCATTCACTTGTTTCACTTTTTATTAACTGTAAAATTGTAATTGATTCACCAGGTCTGCGTCTAAAAAGAAAAATAGAGCTATAAACAAAGGAATATGTTTGTGCAAGTAGATGGCCGATCGGTGTCTTACCTTGAAGTTTCTCAGGTTGGGTGTAACATATGCCGTGCTCTCTATCGATGGTTGGTATGAACAAATCGATGAGAGACTGAAATCTCGCGCTGTCAGCACTCACTTTGGCCTCAAGGTGCCCGATCAGCTCCTGATCCGTGGGATCGAACTTGACGCCAGCCGGCAGCATGGGCCAATCCTTCTTCGACTTGCATCGGTAATTCCAGTTATATGGTACTCAATGTATGATCAATCGACTGTTTTAAGTGAATGATGAAAGATTTCGACAGATAAGTGGTACTCCAAATCTGAAGCCCAGAATACCTGAACACGTCGGCCGGATTCTTGTGTCACCTCACGCGCAGCGTGTTGTCACGTTAATTCAATGTGTGGACATGATGAATAATTTGACCGACATATACTTGTACTGCTAGTGTACTACTTACTAGTCGTATTTAGTGTCACAATTTATACATAGGTTTAACTAACAAGTACGCACTTGAAGCCTAACTGATATATATATGGCTTCTGCACAGCATCTCCATCATCATTATCAGTACATCCTACGCAGGTGAGTTAGGATGCACTTGATCCCAGGAAGGTATCTATCCTTCAAACCAAAGGAGTGCTTCAAACTAACAACAATACATAATATCCAACAAAAGAGGGTTGTGCTACAGCAGCAGAATACATGGCTCAGTCTAGATATCAGCACGAATCAAGTTGTGCATATTTGCTGTTGGCATGAACCACATCGCCGCATGTCGGGTTTGCAAAAGCCATCCATCGCATGGAAGCTTGATGCCTTTCACACACTGAAGATTATCTGGCAACAAGCTGTGTCGATGAATCTCTGGATATGGTGATTCATGAAACCCATGGTATGATGTGTAAACACATCCCCCCCCTCGCAAATGGAAGTTGCATAGCACAGTAATCATCACCGGTGATATGATCGATGATTGGTTGGATGATTGGATAATTGAGCCCGAGGAACAAGGAGTGGTTGCCGAGGCTGTAAACCCGCCTCCAGTTGAATACGCCTAGCCCAATGGAGCTAGGATCTTTCTTGAACACGAAGCAGCCATAGCCATCAATGTCACAAAAGCCCCACACATTGTACTACATGTGGTTTGATGTAATGGTTTGGTCAATTTGGTACGTGCGAATGAGCATCAAATGACCGCTGTCAGCTGAACGAGCGATAAACCACCACCCATCGGCTGTTATGATTCTAGGTCCTGGAAACATGAAGGCCAGCGCATTTGCATCTTCTGCAACAATTCAAATTGGAGACCAAAAGGACAAAAATAAACAATCATGTTCAGAGTATGTGTGGAATTAAGATTATTATAACAGCGACACATATCATAGACAGAGAATTGCAATGCCGTGGTCATAATCATACCCCAAGTTTAAAAAATAAGCCAATGGCTTTCATATTCTAGCAATATGTCATGGTTCAAACATCATGTAACAATGAGAGGAAAACAGCTATGACAGCGCCTACTCATATTCTACCATAGCACTTACTACTACTGTTCTCATATCAACTCTACGCAATAACATGCGTTGTTATAAAAATCTTGTAAACGAGAGTAACATATAGCAATCATGATGTTATGCTCATAATATGTATTCTAACAATCATTAGATGCCAATTGTTCTCATATCAACTCTAACAATAACATGTGTGGTCATAAAAATCTAGGAAATGAGAGGAACATCTAGCAATGATGTGGTTATAGACATGCTATGCATTCTAAATTTGTAACAAATGAACATGCAGTCGTATTCATAAGGTAAAGATGAGATGAGATAGAACAATTACACGATGATAGATTCCACCAATATAGGTAGCCAATCTGTGCGTCGACCGCGTAAACAATGCCATCATGCACTATAGCATCAGACAGAAATGTTTCCTCAACAGGATTGATGATGAGCCATAACCATGTATGGCGAACGGATTCCAGATAGACTAATCCCTTGTTGAACAAGGCAATGAGCTTCTAATCCATGTAGTCTTCTGATGGTGTGGGCACTTCGCATATTACAACTTTCCGCAAACAGAGATCAAGCCAAAAGCTTCACGCGTCTCGTGCGTAGTAGGCAGGAGTGTCCGGCGGGCCGCGAGGCTTGATGGCGGCGGTATCCAATGATGGAAGGGTGATCTCTCGCTGGGTGTAGATATCCACGAGACGCCATGGACTATCGGTGTGGTGGATGAGGACGATCCAGTTGGCCTTCATGCCTGCCCAGTAGTGTCCACGCATGAAGGACAGGTGGACGGGTAGTGGTAGCATGTCGAGGAGCACCATGGCAACCTCCATAGGATCTTCAAGCCGGTGTCTGGGCCACCTACGAGGATCGAGCATCAGCAAGCAGGGTGTCTTGAAAAGAGCCGGCTGGTTGCAGACGAGTAGACAGTACAAAGACACCGAGAATGCGGCCAGACGGACGGTGCTGAATAGGTCCATACGACTACATATATGCTCCAAGAGAACATCGGGGAGGGAATTCCAATCGCGACTCTGCGCGTCAGTCGGTTCTGCCATTGGGGTTTTCGGTGCCTGCGAGCTAGCGGGGAAGTGGATTCGAGCGGGCGAGCGAAGAAGCTTCTCCTCGTGTGTCCGAGCAGTGAGTGGGGGGATATGGTATGCGTGAGCTACCAAGGAAGATGGCGTGGGCAGGCGAGCAGTGAGCGGGGGTAAATGGTGTGCGGCCGACGATGGGGAAGATAGGAGGAAGAAGAAGAGACTAGTTGAATAGTTCTGTCTGACCGACATGGGGAATAAATGGATCGCGAGGACTTCCTTTCTAGAGTATCCCCATGCCTCTACGCTCACTTCACTCATTTTGCTCCGTACCTAGTCACTTGTTGAAATCTGTAGAAAGACAAATACTCCGTATTTGCGAACAGAGGGAGGCTTTTACTCCGTACTATTTGGGAACAAAGGGAGTATCACCATATGGAGGGAACAGAGGAAGCTTGAAATATGAACACGTCAATGGGAGGGAGTAAGCCCCATGCATGCATGCATGCAACATGCAACACTCACACATACACATGGACGCACGCAATACTCACGCACCCATGCGGCACATAGCACACGACGCAACACACACGCTCACGCTCAAGTGCTCAACCTACTCCCTACGTCCGTGAAAGACTGTACATTTAGAGATTTACACATTGACCAGGGCATAATTAATGCCCAAAAGTAGCAGACTTATGTGTGCATGCGACCATTGAGATAAGAAGATTAAATGAAGGCCGTTGCATGCTGTAATTAAGGATAGACATGTAGCCTATACCTACAGCACAAGTTGGTGCATTAGTCAATCAATATCGATTTAGATTAAAGGCTAAATACATTGGAAGTGTAGATGTACATCATGTAGTACACTCTTTGTTGGAAGACCGAGGGAGGACACGTGCATGCACTCACATACACAGCCAGGGCGGTTCATGCGCAAGTGTTGGACTCGTGTCGCGCCTGCATAAAGTTCTGTTTACCTAATATTTTTGCTATGCCAACTGATAGGTGGGACCCAGAAACCAGGTGACAATTTAACCAGGTGACAAAGTGACATGTCGACTATGTGGCCGGTCAGTAGGGTGCAATACGGTGCTCTACGATGAGCTAGTGATCGCATAATCGCCACAAAACTATATATAGTGACCGTAAAGAGCGTACGGTTACATACGTTGATCGCTAGTGTATTTTTCTCATTTCAAATTAGGCCATATTAATCGGAAAGGACGCAGTATGGACTACTACTACTAGTAATAGTACTACTTTGATGTGTCCCGTCAACTCGCCGAACGAGGAGAAGCTTGCTTACTACGCCTCTCCCTCGCCCACGCGCGCGGTGGTTCGCGGGACGAGAAGAGGGTTTTGACTACAGCGCCCTCTCCCTCTCCCTCGCCCTTGCCCTCGCGGTGGACGTGCAGCAGTTCAATCGGTGTCAGATTGCCAGAAGTATATTGTACTGTAGTATCATCATTGTTGGACCTTCCGAAGAGGCGAAGAGCCAAGTGCAAGGTTCACACGAGTACGAACTGTTGAACCTCCCGAAGAGGTAAAGAGACAATCGCAAGGTTTTATAGGAGTTGTCGTCCTAGTAGGAGTGTACTAGTACAACTATAGCGAATGATTCTACTGTATGATGCGGCCACGTCACATATATCCAACGCTGTGCCACCTTTTTTTCTCAAAGAGCGTGTTGGAGCCCGTGCAACAACCACACAAGTTGCACGCACACATAACACATTTACTAGTAATAAATTCTAAAGGACAAATGCCAGTATGCCACACAAGTTCATCTCCAACTCATGTGATAAATTTGTGCATGACTAGTCCACATATATTCACAGCGCTACCATTCACAATTACTGTACTCCACTTACACGTTATAGATGGGCTACATGTCCTCCTCCAGGTTCCAGTCCCAGGTGTTCTTCATGGATGGCACGATCCATAGCGGTGGGAAACAGGAATCATTGTCGCAGCTTTCTAGTCCGGTTCCACGCGATGGAGACTCATCCAAGCTGAAGCGGCATAAATCAGGGATAGCGTGTCCCAGCATGTCGTTCATCCGGCGGTGCGCACTGAAGACACAACCATGCTTCATGTACTACTTTTCTCAACTAGTAGTGCGATGTACTGTACTTCTAGTCTAGTCTAGTATAGTGCACTAGTTTTGAACTCTTGAATCTCAGGGCCAAGGAGCTACAGTTGTAAGTGGAGGGTACTACTGTTCTCTAGAACCATCGCTGTACTATCAATGCAGGGGAAGTACACCTGCGTAGTGGCCTAGTGGGTACTCTCGGTGCTCTATTCAGCCGCTCCTCTCACGTAGCTAGCCTACTCAGCCGCTCCTCTCACGCACACACTAGCAGCCTGTTTATCAGTGACAGTTACTGCGGGGGCAGAACATTTGAGTTATTTGATACAGTGAGACTAGGCTTTTCGCTTCCATTTGTGGAGGTGTAATGGATCTCGTCGAACTTTGTTAGTAGTTCCTTCTTTATGAATGAGATGGAGCAAAGCTTTTGCCTCCGTTTCTAAAAAACACGCCAAGAGGAATTTCTTTTATAGTAGAGCCGATAATGGAGTGAAGTCCATGCGTGCAACGCCACAAGCTACAAAGTAGTAGTAGAGCACTTTACGTACAGTGCCATATTGAATAGTTCCCAATGCCCCGCCAGGCTTTTCCGGCTCCTCGGGCTTAATTGGCAGGCGCTAGTTTAAATATGCTACTAGCTGGAAGCTGCAAGCAAGGTGCGGCTAGGGCGAGCACGCGAGCCACGGGATGCTGGGAAGGAAAACCCGTTCACGTGGCTAGGCTGTCCAGTGCACCTAGATTATGGGGCCGCACGTCCGTTTGACATCAAAACTCAAACTACCCGTGTAAAATATTGGCTCGTAGCGAAGTGTAGTTGTACTATTTAAAAAAAAGGCTGCCGTGCGTTCGGCCGGGATCGAACCCACAAAACGAGGTATACACTCCCGCGACCACTAGTAGTACTCGTTGGAGTACAACGCAACCTAGAATCGCCTTTTGTCGCTAGTAGTATGTACATTGTTCCTTACAAGAAACCCCTAAGAGCATGGTTAATAGTATAGCCAGCTGCTGGCTATAAGCCAGTGCCATGTCATCTACAGCCCATCTTATAGCCAACATGTAGTAGTAGTTTATTTCTTATAGCCCGCTGACTCAGCTCTATTGTACTTGCTCTAATAATGCAAGAAACGACTAAAATGCCAAGAAACTACTACCACTTGCATACGTGGCAGACTTAAGATAAGACTACCTTATCAACCATTCTACATGCTCTTACTAACAAAAATCCTCGAGTGACCTCCTACCTCCGGCCCATCCACCTAGTCATCCTCGGCCATGGGACGCAGCTACCGCCGCCGGCAGAAGGCGAGGTCAAAACCGCCGGCGGTGCAGAGCCCATGTTGCGGTAGCCCGGATGCCAGCTCCGTCCGGCGCTCGTGGCCGCTAGCTAGCCAAGATAACTTCGGCGAGCTGCTTGTCTGCAAGGTTTGCTAGCTAGATTGACAAGGAAGCGCGGCGGCTTGCTCGCGCACGCCGTGCTAAGGCCAACCAAATGGCTCGAGCGAAGGCCAGCGCGGCGGCTTGCTCGCTCGAGAGTCACGCTCAGGCCAGCCTACTAACCCGTGCGGAGGCCAGCGCGGCGTCCGGCCCGTCCGGCGGAGCGGCGGCCAACTCTCTCATCACCGGCGCCACCGACGAACACGCATCAGTACTGTTTGAAGTAATGTTCAGGAAAAATAATGATTTGACGGGGAATAACAGGATAGAAGGTCAGATGTGGGTCCCTTTTGTCAACGGTCAAACAAAATATGTTGGTTTAAGCTGCCTCGTCAGCACGGACATGTGGGCCAACCCTGTCATAAATGGGTTTAAACGAACCTAATCGGTAGGAGTACTAGGTAGTTTTTGGCGTGGATTAAGAAATTTTGGGTATATTTTTGCTATTTTTTGTACAATAGATTCCTCCTAGGGCTGGTTGAAAGTGGTAGTTTTTTGTTAAATACTCTACATATTGTAAGTAGGAGTGAAAGTTAAGCTTTGGAAGCCAATAAGGAAGGCTAGTTACATAGTGCATATGTGTACATGATTGAAAGTAAATATCAACCATGAGTGACTAATATCTTGATGGAAAAACTCGAAACTATGGAATACTAGGAAAAGAAATGCATGGTTGGAAATACTAGCAATGTTCATGTCCCTTGCAACGAATCATAATTAGAATAATACTTATTCACAAACTTGGTTCAAAACACTCTAATTTTGATATACATATGTCACTAGAGATATATTATGTTTCAATTATAATATATTCCTTGGGCTGTTTTGGTGAGGTCAGGGAGGGATGTGGTTGGTTTTAAGATACTAATTATGGGTTTTTTTGCAAATTGGTAGACAAGTGGGATGTTGGTGAGAAAAGGCAACAACTTACCTCACAATCGTTAGATGTAGATCTAATGGTCAGAAACGACGGATGGCAGACACACCAGCATCACCAACTTAGTCTTGTGTAGAAGTACTAGCAAGATCCGTGCATTGCACGGAACATCAAGATGCATTTTTTTATAAAACACTTGTTGTGATTGACCCTTGCGGGAGTAATCCCATGTGTAAAAACTAATGACATCTCGAGAAATATGAGATAAGGTGAAGAGGAGTGGGGTGTGGTGGTGGTTGGTGGTCGAACTGAGTGGAGGCATGGGGATTGACAACGCCGGCAGCGGCCACCAGGCCAGTTTTTTCCAGAGGCTTCCTTTCTTAATTGCTCAACAATGAGGTTTGTTGGAGATAAGGATGAACGAGGGAAGGCCTTGTCTGCAAATGTGGAGAGGGGTGCGGGTATCTTTTAGTTTAATTTCCATCCATTAGATATAGATCGGGCGGTCTATATTGCAAGATGGCACACGTACCATCATCACCAACTCAGTTTTTTATAAGAGAAGAAATATAAGTATGGAGATACAAACGTATTATCGATACTTGCTTCCGTAAACTAGCATCTACATTCTGTTCAACGCCTCGGCATGTGGGGCCTTAGCACAATGACTTCTCGACTGTGTAAAACGAAGATTTTCCCGTCGCCGACAAGGAGGGGGTGACGGCGGCGCACTTTTTGGCTTGCTCTAGTCCTAGTAGTCATACTGGGTGGTCTAAGCAGGTGTAGATTTATTCTTTTTCACGTCTGGTGTTCGCCATACTGCCACGGCTGTTCATGAATAGACGGTAAGTTATTCATGGGGAAACCCTTGTTGAGCATGTTTGCGAGAGAGAGGGAGAGAGAGTGTGCGTGTGTGATATGTTAGAGACTGAGGCAATGATAACAGATTCTTTGTGTCTATGTGTGTGGAGGATAGAGAGAGACATGTACATGGGGCTTTGTGTTGTGTAACGTGGAGACACATATACATAATTAGAGAGTGAGTGTGTGAGATACACATGCAGACATGAGGAGAGATGAGGATCCAGGTAAATGGGTGTTTGTGCGTGTTTGTGTGTGTTTGTGCACGCGTTTGTGTGTGAAAGGGAGAGATTTTATGTGGAGTCGAGAGACCACTGATGATGTAAACCTAGTATAAGGGAAGAGGGAATGGTGTGACATGTGTAGTAGCGAGATAGCACGGGTGCGGGCGGGGGGAGCAGACTATTTGGAAGAGACATCGAGTGTGTGTGTGGGAGAGGGGTGTGAGAGCGAGAGAAAGAGAGAGCTAGCGATGGAGAGAGAGCGAGAGATAGAGGAAGAGAGGGGTTGAGAGGGGTCGTTTGTGTCCATAAATGGCGTATAGATAGGGAGACAATGTTGATGTTGTCCGAAATTGGCCTATGAACAGAGACGCAAGGGAAGCGAGTCATCGTGTGTGTGATAGGGACTTCATGAGAGAGCTAGAATAGATGGTGTAGAGAACAATGTGCGAAATCGAGAACGATTATACATTAGGGAGCTATGCAAAGAGTCACGACATATATGTATACAGGGAAGGAGCTGGGGCGGGTCCACATGTGGGAGAGATAGAAAGAGGAGAGTAGTGCACAAGGAGACAAAGTGTGCTTGTTTGAAGTGGGGGTGGTGTGTGAGGTGAGTGCACGAGAACCACATAACTAGGGAGATAGACGTTTGGGGGCGACGTTTTGTGTGTATGGGAAATATACACTCTACATAGTGCGTGTGCTTGGGTAAGAGAGATAGCGGAGACCTAGAGAGTGAGGGAAGAGATGTGTGCATGCCCGAGAGACAAAGTGATAGAGACCTATGTTGGGGTCTGGACTTTACAAGAGAGAGGGGTGTTAATGTGCTCGTGTGTTGGTGTTTGGGGGAGAGAATGACTTCCCTGTGTGTGTGTGTGTGGTGGGGGGGGGGGGGCTTGACTTTAGATAAAGAGTGAGGTGTCTATATTTGAGGGACTTTAGCGTAATTGAGATATTGTGCACTCATGGTTGATCAATTTGTTTCACAGTTTGTACTATGAGATAACGATACTTTTGAACATGCATGATATACCTTGATGTACCAGAATTACAAACCTAAGATTGGAATTTTGGAATTCGACTCCATCATTAGCTTTTGTAATTCATTTAAACGGATGTACATTTTTAAGCCGGGATTTCGTGATTTCAAATTCATATATCAAACCTAGAGATATACACATACGAGCATGTTCAAACTTTATAATCATCCACTTTATTCATACACATACACATTTTTGCTTTTGTCATCATATTTAGGATAAACACATTTGGAATTTTATTTGAATTGGACTGTATGATGGTATTTGCTTGTAGTAGCTCAATGATCCATATTTGAATTGAATGGACAATCTAAGTTTCGAGTTGGAGACATTGATTCTCAAAACTTGCACATTTTTTTGCGTGAAAAACAGACAAATTGTCGGCCATGATATCATAGTCGGCCGTACGAGAGCATAATACTTATAATTTTAGGCGCCAAAAGATTTCAAACTTCCCGCTCACATCGAAATATCACGCGCCCGAAAGTTTAGCCCTGCAATATTCCTGTTTTACCCCTGCCACATGAACGGAAAAGGGCTGCTTTGGTAACTCCATTGTTTTCCCCTCTTTGCCCCCAACATTCTTCCCCAGAGCCCCTCCCCTTCCCCTCCCCGACCCCCCAACCACGGCAAGCCGCCGAATCTAGTCCTCCGCCGCAGCGGTGGACCTCACACCCCGCCGGATCTACCTTCCGCACCTTGGAACCCCCAACTGCCAACTCACCACTTCATTGGAGCCACTTCAGCGACTGGCTTGTCGACCGCTCCAGATCTCCTTGACCGCCATCATGGTCCACCGCACCGGATCTGCTTAACCGGCGCCCTCGTCCACCACAGCGTAGGCCCTTCACTGACTCCCTCGTCCGCCCCTTCGCTGGCCCTTCATACAAGCCCTCGTCCACCGCATCAGATCCGCCTCACCGAAAGCACTATACAACGCGCCCGCCGAAGCCTTCGTCCACTACACCGGACCCGCTCCACGGACGCCATATTCAACTCCACCGGCCCTGCTTTACCGACGCTGCAGCCTCATCAGGTTATTTCGATTTGTACTCCTTTAGTTTTTCTCTTTATCGTGCAACTCTTCACTTACCACAGATGACCTTTCCTGTATGTCGACAGGCGCCGCAACCGTAGCACCGGAGCCGCTTCAGCGACGGCGACAGCCGGCCCAAACTCAACCGCAACACGAGCACCATCGACGATCCTTAGCTATCAAGTATGACAACGATACCCATACGCCGCCGAGAATAAGGTACTATTATCCAACGGCCGGCGCCTACGTTCACTTTCCTAGCATAAGCACCGCACCATTGAATTTCTTCAGGGCATCATTCAGTTTTTCATGAGACGCGTTATTCTGCTTGCACCTGTAGGGCCATACTTCTGGCAGTGAACATGTTACATGTGCTAAATTACATACCAGTGCACATATAGTTAATATGCTTTAGTTTTGTTCTGATGCCACCTGTTGGTTCCATCAGACTGCTTAATGTTCTCTATGCTTAATTACACATTAGCAAACTAGCATGTGGTTCCGCTGCTTTTTGTTTGTTTTACCCTACATTTTCTAATGCTAGCTATTACATCACTGCTCCGAGCCTCTGTTCATTACTTGTGTGTGTGTTCTTGATCTTCCCAAGTTGCATGAGTAATTTGATGCTTCTATTAATTATGAAGTTGCCAACCCCATCATGCAAAATATTTGTTCTTTTGGGGCTGGCACCTCGAACAAGCATAAAAATAGAGGGAAGCAGATATACTCCCTCCGATTCTATTTACTCTGCACATAACTCTTGACCCGCATACCAAGGAGGGCATTGGTTTAATTTTTCTGGACTAATTTGCCAATTAATTAGGGCAGAGGCGGATGGGGCGGGGCACAAAAGGAAACCAGCGCTAGGAATCGGCAACGTGGAGACTAATACGAGAAAACTGAGAAAAAGTTATACACAAAGTAAAAAGAATCGGAGGGAGTATTGTCATGTATGCACACACCCTTCTTTCATTAGTTTAGATGAACCATTGATGATCAATTCGGACCAGTGCATGCGATTAAAATTAATTTTACCTAAATAGATGGTGCAAAATAAACTACAACAACTAGATTTGCAACCACGGGATGCTGACGATATCTTCAAAGAACATTGCAACAGCAGCTAGGCTTCACAGCAACATATGGTAAGCTAGTGTGTTTTAGTACATGTGAAATGTAATGTCAGTGGGCTGCTTTCTTGGCTTGTGCCCTCAACCTGTAATCCTACTAAATTACAAATAGTTCAGTTGTCTGCTTTGCTGTATTGCTTGATTCGAATGCTTATTTGTTGTTACGCTATACCTGAGTTGGCCAATATGTCAGCACTGCCTGATGTACTATCGTAAAGAAATGCATGCCTATTTCATATGAGTCCTTAACTTTTCCTCTCAACTTCATCAAAAGACTGTCTTCGTAGTTTATATGGGGCCACACTGTTAAGTGCTTTCTTAGATTATTTCAACTGCTTAGATGCCTTGGCAACTTAAATATAGCGGTTGTACACTCCCTTTCAACTAGGGATGACAACTGGGTCCAGTTTAATCTCGATTAAAGTCCACTAGTGGTATGATAGTTCAAAAGAGTTTTTGTTTGTTTTTGAGGAAAATGAACTAGGGAGGTAGCAAAAACTAAGTAGATGGGACTAGCGGATTCCATTTATTTTCCACTTACATCCCTAGTTTCATCTTACCATTTTAATTTCTTTTCGGCTGATGCTGCTTCGAACCATTTAAATATAGTTTTCCATGCTCGGCAATAATTCGTCCGTCGTTTACCATGTAAGCTTACTGCCTGGATCATACGATAACTATCTCTTACTGATGTCTAGCGGAAACCTTTCAGGATGTCGTTCACACTAGGACACAATGTACAACCCCAGAATCTATTTGTGGAAGCACTGCGCCATCCATGTTACCAGATGGTAGCAGTTCAGAGGAAACACCGCCGGAGAGCAGTCTGAGCACAGATATTATAGTGCTTGGGGCTCTACTAGAGGCAGAAAGAGATGGTGTGGCTGCCATGAATGAGGTAATATTTATCTTGAGGCTGGAAATTACGGAATTAGTGGCACACATTATGCAAGCAACCCAAGAATTGGAGGAAGTAAGAATGTTGCATTTGAAGACGGAGGAGGTCCTGCTGTTTCTGCTATCTGAAGCCCAAGATAATCCCGGTTCTTCTTTAGATACCAGTTGAAATTTTCATTAGATTATTGTACTTGCATGTTGTGTCATGTCTCTGAATGGATTATGTTTCAAGGCCCCCTATGTTGTCCATGTGTTGTAATTATCCGATTTTTTTAGGCGAGGTAATCCTCAGAACTTGTATGATTGACATAAGGTGAATTGTTTGTCGTGTGAGCATATTGTATTGGATGAAATAACTGTTTGACTCAGAGTGTATCCAACCTACTGAATTCGAAGATCACGACATTTCTAAATCATAATCATATATAAAGGTGGAATAAATCTTTGTTGTGGTTTTGAAGAAATAAATAACAAAATGTATAATTATCTGTGGATATTCGTAATCGAATACAAATTGGATTTGAATTTAGTTTGCTAGGTCCCAGGGCAAATGTGGATGCTAATTCTCCCAAGGTTTGAACGAAGCGGCTAAACACCCACTATAATTTGTGGGATGCTCGAAGCAAGTGTTTGCGAGATGGAAATTACCGTCTACCCCTGACACTTGACATCCTTATCGACAAGATTTACACTGCTGTCGATAGGGGTAGAATAGTAACTTCAATCAGACGTGACACGACGGCCTCTGAGCCCATTCAGACACGGTGGGCGCCAAACGTGGGCGGCAAAACACATTTGATTCAAGCTCGTCTGAAAGACATGTGTATCTTCCTCCATTTCCCCATTCATACACGGTGGGCGGTAAAACAAACTCTCCTCGTCCGAAATCGATGTAGGCTTATATTTTAAATAGGGGCAGATGTGTAACTTACATCAGACGTGACACAACCACCCTACCTGTCAGCCCCGTTCATACACCGTGGGTGCCAACCGTGGGCGACAAAACACCCTCTCCTCGCCCGAAATCGATGTAGGCTAATATTTTAAATAGGGGCAGATGTGTAACTTCCATCAGACGTGACACAACCGCCCTACCTGTCAGCCCCGTTCATACACCGTGGGCGCCAACCGTGGGCGGAAAAACACCCTCTCCTCGCCCGAAATAGTTACCGGAAAATATTTGGGAGATGTGAGATTACCGTCCTATCCCCAACCGACGCGATGTCCGAAATTTTAAATGGGGGATAAGTTCGTAACTTTCCCCCATTTCAGAGAAGCGCGTCCCAAAGTTTGAGATCCCCCACCCTCCCCTCCATTTCCCCATTCATACACCGTCGGTGGCACGACAACCTCCGCACTGCGGCCACCCTCCTCCGTCCACCACCCCATCCTCCACCTTGCCGGAGCCTCTACCCCTACCCCGTCGTCCACTGCAAGAGATGGACGTCTCTCATCCACGGCGCTGGACCAACATCCTTTCATCGCCTCCTCTCGCTTCATCGGCGTCGTCGTCCACCTTGTCATTGCCGCTCCTACGACCGCCTCGTCCACGGCAACAGGATATATCCCCCGACCCGACCGTCTGCCGTCTAAAGTCTTCTTCCCCGCCGCCGACAACCATCACATCCGTAGCACCCTCAACATATCAGCATAGGCCTACACAGCGTTGCAAGAGAGGTGGTACTCTTCCATATGTGCTTAAGTTATTGATCTCACCCGGAAAATAGATCGTAATTTGTTTACTTTACTTTTCTTGTCTGTACCAAATCGTAGTGGCTAGTTGAAAGCAAACATTGGTTGCGAAGGAGCTTTGTCCAGTTTGCACCTTCAGATCCGCCATGGCACGGGCACTATACTCATAAAGCTTATGGTTTCCCCCCTTTATATTCACTACCATCATCGTAGGTGCTTCGTGTCGTGCTAGCACTGCTCCTCAAGACCTCAACCCAAAGCTTACGTGTTGAAAATATGAATCTGATATGATGCTCATATCACTAAAACAGAGAACGTTTAATTGGTCACCTAATGTTCCTATATTCGTTTCGATAAGCATGTGCGCCACCCACTGGTCCAGCTAGTTCCATTTTCCTGATTTTTCTCTTGATGCTTAGGGTTTTCCCCTTTTATCTACTCTACTATGATCTGTGTAGGTGCTTTCTGTCGTACTAGCATTACTCCACCCTTCAATCTAAACAACACAACACTCAGAATTCGAAAGCTTAGTTGTTCAAATATGATTGTGATATGATACTGATATTAGTTAACCGACACATTTATTGGTTAGCTAAAGGTCCCACTTGAGTTTCCAAATGCATGACACGACATATAGAGAGACAGCATAATTGCATTTCTTCGTCACTTGTTGACTGTACTTTCTTGTCCATACCAAATCTTAGTTGTTATTTCAAAGCAAACATCGGTTGCTAACTACCCTTTGCGCGGTTTGTAGCTTTAGATCTGCCATCCCACTGCCACGGTCAACACTGTACTCATCATGCTTATGTTTTCCCCATTTTATGATGACCACAATCAGCCTACGTGATTCATGTCGTAATAGCACTGCTCCACCCATCGAGCTAAACAAGCTTAGTTGTACAAATTCATATCTGATATTATTGCTGATATTAGTAAAACTGAGAGATGTTTAACTGGTTAGCTAAATGTTCCTACTTTAGTTTTGAAATGCATGTGAGCCACATATGGAGAGACCGGAAAGAATAGTATTTCTCTGTGCGCTCTGGTTCATCATGGGTGGCCAACCGACATTGTATTAAAAGACTTGTAATATCTTCAATCTGATTGCTCTTCTGCTCTTCTTTAAGATGATACTCTTCTCTTGCGGTCGACTGGTCAGGTCGAGTTGTTCTCCCTTAGTATATTTTGAATCTGTCAGGTCAGGTCGACTTGTTCTTCTTTACTATATGTTGAAGCTATCATCTGCGAAGTGTCATCACTTCTGTAGCTCTCATATTTTGAGTAGTAGGCCACATTATATTAATGCACACAATAAATTACCGCATGCATGGCATCTTTTAAAAGAATTGCAGAGATAGCACAAAGGGGTTTACAGGGAGGCGGTATTGGATTAGAATCACTTCTGCATTACAAAGAAAATCTCACTTGTTTTTGTGTTTTCATGCATGTCAGATATTGAACATTATCAAAATGAATATGAGAATGGGCGCACAAGAGGAATATTGCGGAATGATCCACT
This sequence comes from Triticum urartu, assembly GCF_003073215.2. Classification (NCBI taxonomy): domain Eukaryota; kingdom Viridiplantae; phylum Streptophyta; class Magnoliopsida; order Poales; family Poaceae; genus Triticum; species Triticum urartu. The sequence continues at coordinate 258,424,218 of NC_053024.1, forward strand.
GCCTAACAAACTTGGCATGGTGGAGGATGGCCTATCTTATTCACCCATCAAGGTGCTTGCTCTAACTTTGCAAAGTTGTATTGGTCGCACATATTTTGCTTCTGACCTCTTGCATTACTTCTACTTTGTTACACCATCTGCTTAGTTTAAGCATCATATATGAGTATATGACATACCTATCCATTTTTTGTACCTATTCCATGTGTCGTCACACTATGTTTTTCCAGTCAAATGTTGTTCTTTCGTAATAGGTGTCCAAAAGGAAGAGGGTGAGTGCAGGTCGTCAAGGAGTACCAACTAGGTATTTGGAAAAGATAGTGATACTTGTTAAATCAGATAGATCAGCAGCCACAGAAAACACAGGCCTAACTGTACCACATTTTACCCCTCCTCCAGTGGCCAAACCCCTAGTAGAACTGCTGGGAGCCCAGCGTCAGGTACTATCTATGATATCAATTCAAAATTTGAACTCATAAATTTCTGCTTGTGCCTTACCTTCTCTCTTGTATGAAAACTAATTTTAGATGAATCTCCTTGCTCAAAGGATCATACGATCTCAAAACAATAATGGGCTCTGCATTGCTCTTGTCAATACGTCTCTCCCTTTTGCCTTGTAACATTGTACTTAATTAATTGCTATTTGATTATGTATCATCAGTATGCACCTAAGCTTCATTATCCTCTGTTTCTTCCAATATTATTTGATCTATATTTACTCTTTGAAAAATGTACAATAATGGCAACGCTTATAAAGAATTTTCTTTGGGGAATTTATTGAATTATCCTTCCATCAACATGGAGAAGGGCTTTGTCCAGCCCGTGTTAACATGTAATGTAAGTTCATCCTCCTCAAGCCTTCAAACTTTGTTCTAGCATAGATTTGGATAGGCATCATTTCCTCCACTGTTGTTTGCTTTGCTGTTTACATCTGATTGCATGTTTGCAACAACTACCAGTTTCAAATTGTAGTTGTAAAAACATGTTCCTTATGCAGAACAGATCCATTTATTTTCTTATATAATTGTGAAACCTGTTACATGTCTCCTTGTTTCTCTTTCAGACTCGTATCTCTTACACCAGCCAGAACTTTAGGGAAGATAGTGAGGCAAACTATCTTGAGGACAGCGAGATGACCCCAAGGTCCTGTCTTGATGAAGACAATGAGTTGAAGCTACTCACCAGAAGGTGTGAGACAACCTCTGTGCAGTCGCTGCCTCAATCAGTTCGACTTCTTTAGTCTCAACTTAAAGCAGAAAGGCTTGCTTCAGCTCAGCTCCGACTTGAAGTCAAAGATGCAATGAAGATGTCAGAGGACTGCCGTGCGCACCATCATGCCTTAAATCTAGTGTTGATGCATCTATCATTGACACAACTGAGGTCTACTCAGCTTCTTCAGCTGTTTGTGGGGGCCCGACCTGGCCAGTCCTAGTGCCTTCTGAAGTGCTCTCGGTTTTGTATATTCTTTTGTCGGCGCGTTTATTTGCACTGGTGGCAAACATTGATGCCCAGTGGATGTAATATGTGTGATAGCCCTGATAGCCTAGCCTAAGTTGCTTGCTTATTTATTTCCTTGTTGTCTTGTTTATTTGTTTGCTTCTAGTCATTGTAGTTCTTTTTCCGCGGTTTGCTAGTGGCTGCAATAACCTATTTTTAAAACTAGGCCACAAAAACCATGGGCTAATATTTACTGTAGTGACACTGGGCCTCCTATGGGCCGTAGAAATAGTGGGCCTTCTACGGGCCGTAGAAACAATGGGCCTTCTACGGGCCGTAGAAACAATGGGCCTTCTACGGGCCGTATCATCAATGGGCCTTATACGGGCAGTATGATCGATGGCCAAACATGGGCCAATAACAGGCCGCATTATGGCCGTAAACAGGCTAGAGTTGGAATCGTCCATTCATGGGCCGACCATAACGGGTCATCGTTAATAGGCCGTATTTGATGATGCTATGAAAATGGCCCAACGTATTAACGGACCACAAACGGGCCGACTGTAACCACGGGTTGAATTTGCCCCACAAGCAGAAAATGACAGTAACAAGCCATAAGTAAACGAATGCTAGAAATGAGCCCCAGAATAAAGGGGCTCTGAGAAGGCCGAAATATAACATGGGCTGGAAACAGCCCAACAGAATAACGGGCCGTTAATGGGTATAATGTGATACACTGTTCATTATGGGCCAGTTTCACCACGGGTCGTTAATGGGTGTAAAGTGATACACTGTTCATTACGGGCCAATTTCACCACGGGCCGTTAATAGGCCAAGAGTTACATAGGGCCTCATATGGGCCAAAAGACGTCATGGGCCATACATGGGCCAGAAGTGAAAACGGGCTGGAATCATATTGGGTGGCCCAGATGACGCTACTGGGCCTAATTCGGATAGGGCGTAACGGGCCTTGGGTTAGCGGGATGTAAATGGGCCATATGCGAACATGCTGTTAACAGGCTTTACATGGGCCAGCTCGCCACCTTTTGACCAAGTCAAACGGGCCGGCCTTTTCACAGGAATGGTCCTCTGTTTGGCCGTGCCACGTGTCGACGTATCATAGGCGCCTATCTGACCCACTGACGAGCTGACACGTGTTTCATCCGGCCAATAAGAATTTTTCACGTGGAAATTTCCCATTGGTCGGGGCTGTTAACGGGTTATCAGATCCAAAACCCGACCCAATAGCTTAATGGCCTTCCGTTATGGTGGATGCCACGTGTCGGTCACCCTTGACGAAAGCACTTCTGTGACGCGTGATTTATCATCATGGAAGTGGACACTTCCGTGATGATAATTTTGGTAATGTCATGGAACACTTCTACGACAGCACAGGTATGACTATCTTGATTCTGTCATAAATTTGTCATGGATGTACATGCATGACAAAAAACGCGACCTACTGTGACAAACACGTATCATCACGGAAGTGTATTTTTTTGTAGTGGTGGCAGATGCGAGTTTTTAATATCTGGTTGTAGAGAACTTGACACCAGATTCTAATTATAATACACCAACTGCGTGTGTAACCGTGACTGTCTCTTTTCGACAAGGTTCGGGAAGATAGCACGGTGGGGTTATGTTTGAATGTAAGTAGTTCAGGATCACTTATTTATCATTACTAGTTTGCGACCGCTGCGTAGTTTCTCATCTTATTCTAGTACTCGTAAGTAGCCACCATACAATGCTTAGTCGTTTGCTCCAGCCTCACCACTTATCCTTTCCGTACCAATTAAGATTTGCTAGTCTTGATACCCATGGTAATGGGATTGCTGAGTCCTCGTGGCTCATAGATTACTACAACAACAGTTGCAGGTATAGGTAGTGCGATGGTCTCACGTGAGAGCGATGCTTGATTGCTTTTGGAGTTCTTCTTCTTCTTCTTCTTCGATCAAGGGAATAGGTTCCGGGTTGGGGAGCCTGGGATTAGCAGGGTGGATGTCGTTCTTCTTTTTCATTTGATTTCATCGAAAGTCGGATCCTACTCTTTCTGTATGATGATTGCTCTGTATAGATGTAGTGATGTATTCATGTTGTAGCTTGTGGCGAGTATAAGCCTTTATATTCTCATCTATTTAGTACATGGTATGTTGTAATGATATCCACCTTGCTATGCGCTCGAAATGCAGTTGTGACCCAATCATGAGTTCATCACGTGATTGGGATAGAATCGCATCTTTGGCGCTACACACACACTTCCCGAAACCGAAGGAGTAGGGTGACACCTCGATCTTGATACTAATCTATCAACTGGCTTCTCACTCAAACACACACACACACACTACCCGACACCGAAGGAGTAGGGTGGCACCTCGATCGTGATAGTAATCTATCTACTGCTTCTCTCTCAAACATGCGCACTCGCTAGTTGTGCCTCTATGCCTACTGTGCACACTCTCAATATGTCTTTCTCTCCCTCCCCCCCCCCCCCCCCCCCCCCCCCCCCACAACAGAAGGGTGACAACTCGATCTGATCTTAATCTTTCAATTGGTTTCTCTCTCAAACATTGTGTCTTTGTGCCTCGCTCAGACACACTCGATACGTCTTTCTCTCCATAGCCCCCTCGATATGTAGACTTCTCGTGCGTGCACAGCTGTAGTGACGATGATGCTGAAGCCAGTTTGCCTTGTTTTAACCGGCCTCATGTGATAATTTTCACCCCTTTTATGTTAATTAACAAGGAAACCTTTTCTTTGTTACTACTAGTGAATCTGAAATCATTCAGGGCAGGCATAAAATATATGACTTCAACCCAATTATCACAATAACTATTTTAAAAGAAACTAGCTAGATGCCCGTGCATTGCACGAAACATCAAGATGCATTTGTATGAGTAGTTTATCTTGTAAGAGAAAAGGATGAATGAGGGAAGGCCTTATTTGCAAACATGGAGAGGGGTGTGGGTATCTTTTTGCAAAATGGCCATAGTTTCCTTCCTATCCGTTAGATATAAATATGACGACCTATATTTTAGGATGGCATGCATACCATCATCGCCAACTCCGTTTTCTACTCCCTTCGTTCCTAAATATTTGTCTTTTTAGATATTTCAACAAGTGACTACATACGGAGCAAAATGAGTGAATCTACACTCTAAAATATGTCTACATACACATCTATATGTGATAGTCCATTTGAAATCTGAAAAAGACAAATATTTAGGAACGGAGGGAGTATAAGAGTAGACATGGAGATATATCTCCAGCATGGTCCACAACAAAAATGTGCTGGACTGGTTAGCGCCGGATGCTCGCAACGCAATGACATGAGTTCGAATTATGTCTTTAACTTTAGATTTTTATATTATATTTTACTTATTTAATATATACTTATTTCGCTACTGTACTGACAGTGGAACCCACATAGTACTTAGAATACAAGATTAAGGACGGACTTGTTTCTTTTTAACTTTTTGTACGAAGTTGCAGCCACCCTGCAAGTCACGTGTACACTGTACATGCAATTAACTTTTTATAGTGGGAGAATCATACACGTAAACTCATATGGATTGGATGTGACTCTATTATTTCCAACATATGAGCATCTCCAATGGCAGCCAGCAAATTTCCTCTTGCTTACTTACGCGGAGGGCGACATCAAACGCCAGCGGCATACATTTTCACAACTCTAACCAACCAGATGAAATTGATGCAAACACGGAATGATTTCATATAAGTGTGAAGGATTTTGTATAAAAAAGGCGGATCTTCATATAAACATGATGGATTTCATTACATTTACATGAACTAAGCGGTGCTAATCTGGCTCTCTTGGTATAATTAATACTCCCTCCGTCCGAAAATACTTGTCCTAGAAATGGATGTACATATACTTATTTTAGTTATATACATCCAATTTATCCATTCTTAGAAGAAATATTTCCCGCCAGCCGGAGAGGGAGTACCTAATCTAAATGGCCGCCCACGGAACCCTTTGTCTTCCTCATGTCTGGCAGACACTTGCAGGGTCGACGAAGGTTCTCGGAAGAGACGAAGCAGCAAAGAAATCACCTGAATGCGCAGTCGTCGCCTCGGCGGTGGCCTTCATGGGACCCAAGTGGCGGCGGCCTCCCATGTTCTACATATCGATGATGGCGGCGGACAAGGAGAAGCTGGCCAACGACTCATCGCTCTCCATGCACCCGGCTTTTGTCTCTGCCTGCATGGCGCTGCCGCAGGAACGGGAGGCGCACCCATAGACACGGGAAGCGCGGCCACCGCAGACACTGGTGGTGCGGTACGATGCGGCAGCGACGATGCCCGTACCGGTGTCCTCGGCGACGTGCTGACGTGGAGCAACTCGCCACTCCTCATCGAGCTGAACTGGAGCGGCGAGTTGCTGAACCATGCACCGGCTTGGGGCAGCAACTGGCTCCGGTAGGCCAAGCGAGGTTGGTGATGCACCGAGCGGCCTCGCCCGTATCCGGAGGGCTCGGCGAGAACGGCTCCTCGGAATCCATCGGAAGAGTGGAGAAAATGATGAAGGCGGAGATGGGGGAGCTGCGGAGGACTGCGATTCTTGCCTGTTGTTTGTCTGGCCTCGTTTAAATAGAGGGCGGATGGTAGAAGCTTGGCCGGCGTCTGGCGCCGTTTAAGCTGAGGGCGGACAGGACGAGCTCGGCCAGCGTTGCGTTTAATTCCGGCCTGCTCATGAATGGACGAGTGGCCGGAGTAGGTCTCTCGGTTTGCATGAGAGTTTAATGGAGGGGTTTGATGGAGGCGAGGAGGCATGTTCAGCCAGGCGTGCAGCGGATGGCGCAGTACTATTCGATTTGCAGCGGGCGGCGCAATTCCCGATATGGCTTTAATGCAGACGAGGGAGGAGGCAGCGGTTCCTGAAATGTTGAGCGACCAATGATGCATCCTCCTTCAATTAGCACCGTGGATGCATGAGGGAAGTAATGGGAGGAGGACAGAGAAATGAGGTTGCACAGTGTGAATGCAACGCAGTTTGCACTCACCTCCATCCCAATGGATCTACCACATCATACGCACCTAAGCATTTGCCTAAGCACCTACACTAAGCGATGCACGCGAGCGGCCAGCGGCTGTGCCAGATGGTCCACGATGCCGGCCTACGGCATGGCACCGAGGATCCTCTACAGACGGTGTTGGCGACCAGCTGGTGGATGGCCTCCATCGACGCCAACTATGACTCTCAGTTGGACTAGATGATTGTTGCCACCACCAACAAGTTCACCGTCCTCAAGAAGCTCGTGGGCAACATCACCGTACTCCTCCAGCCCACGCACCCAGGCTCGTCATTGCCTGCCACCCTAATCGGCCTCCATGGCTGGGACCTCTTTCAAGCACTGGTGCCCCTGTGACTGCCCGCTGATGCCACGAAGAATGTCCACCTGGAGGTCGCGCTCATCGCGAGGTGCCTCGCCTGGCAAAAAATAGTCGACCTACACATCCACGTGTACGAGCAAATCGTGTACATAGGTATCTATCAGGCCAGTGAGGACGCTATGACGTTGGCCTTCCTCAACCGGCTAGAAGCCTTGGATGCCTTTGCTGAGAAGCACCTTGACCTCGCCATAAAAGCCGCCGCTCCTTAGCCGCTGGTCGGTGTCCTGGTGCACTAAGTTTAGGAGGAGGAGGTCGTACGTTGATGGATGCATCTTTCTTCTTGCCTCCTGTAACCACCACTACGATCGCATCATCGTGGCCTTAATTCTTATTGTGCTATTGCATTCTCGTTCCAGTCAATACTGACATGTGCGATCCCTTTGCTTAATTATATGCATCACTGTAACTAGTACTCCATCCGTCAATTTATAAGTTGTGCTTACCTTTTCCATCAACTTCGTGCAATGCACGGGCATGTTCTTAGAAACACTAGAATATGTCGGACTGCATGTGACCAAACTGACGATGCGCCAACCTAGCTACTATGTACCCTGCTTATCTGGCGGAAATAGCCCCGCCCTAGCGTTTCCAATCGTTATTTCTATCTATCGATTGTGCCAAGGAGCAGAACCAAATGTCACAATTTATACATGTTTCTCTACTCCTACTCCTATAAAAGACTCAGTTGGTGATGGTTGCGTGTCTGCCATCCGTCGTTTGTGACCATTAGATCTACATCTAACGGTTCTGAGGTCAGTTGTGGCATTTTTGCAACAATAGCCCACTTCTCTGCTCCAATTTGCAGAAAAGCCCTTATTATCTTGAAAGCAACCACAACCCTCCCTCACCTCATCAAAATAGCCTGAGAAATATATTTTGAGTGAAAAGTAATATATTTTTAGTGGTATATATGTATATCAAAACAAGAGTGATTTCTTCCAAGTTTGTGAACAAGTACTACTATTCTACTACTTTGGATCCGTCGCAACGCACGGGCACATTGCTAGTAAAAGGAAAAGGCCTATCGCATTCGCTTCGCACCCCCACACGTCTGGGAATCGGGAGTACTCCACGGCCCGTCCAGCATGCCACATAGCTTGGGAAGGCGTGTTGCCTAGCATTTTCACATTCATGTGGGACCACCTTTGAGCAAACCGACTATTGGCAAACCCCACCCCGCCCACCGTCGGGTTGGAAAACAAAAACGAGGGGAACATCTAGCTGTAGCACGAAAGCCAAGAAATTTGGTGTCAGATGGGGCTCGTTGATAGAGTAAGAGCATTCCGTACTACTACTCCTACTAGTACGAAGTTTCTACTAAAACTAGTACTACCACTATACAACTAGGTACGTGCACGGCACAACATTGTAGGAACAAAAAACAGGAAGATATTGTTTTGGGTGATTTATCTTTTTTCAGTCAACATAGTATAAATAATATGATGTGGGGGCACCCATGAAGCTTATGTGGCTTGGTTGCATGGCTATGAAAGGTTAGAGAAAAATAAATAGATAATGTGTTCAGAGTGCACCCCACTAAATAAATATACTTTGGATCCATTGCAACGCACGGGCCGGCACATTGGTAGTAGTAAGAAGCAAATTCCGGGTTTGGCACGAGCTCGTACTACAGGAGCACCACAAGGCCTTTCATGGGAGTTAAATTTCCGTCTCGGGGCCCACAAGACCGAGCTTTAGTGGCTTAGTGCACCGGCCTATGAGTCAATGACATGTGGACCTTAAATGCAGCTGGCCGACATGTCATTCTCATGGTGGTGGCATGGCTCGCGACTCAATCGTTCGAGATGAATCGGCCGGTGGTGGCGTGGCCGTGGCGAGGGTGCCACAGCTAGGCGTCGGGGCGTTACGAGGCGTAGATGGCCACACCGGCGGGTACTACCTGTAGTATAGGAGTACTCCAGCTGAGGATTGATGCCCGAGACGAAATGTGTCATAGCCGCTGGATGCAAATTCGATGGTGCGGTATTATGGATCGGAGCACATGAGCGGATCAGGCAGACTGCGTCCAATCGGGTGTGGCTGTGGTAGAAAGTTGATGGTCGCCGCAGTTCAGCTGGCCCGCACGTCATGCGCATGAAGGCAGAGGAGCGGTGGGGCCAAGAGGGATGAGGCACACGTCGGGGGACTTCGGGCCGTGGGTGGGATCGGCATCATGGGAATCGCGTGTGGGTGTGGCAGTGGTAGAAACAAGAAATGTGATGGTCACAGTGGTTCAACTTCCATGGACAAGTTGTCATGTCTGCTGAGACATGCATTGCATACCGCTCACTGCAAGGAGCAGTAGTAGAGAAAACTTGTTCCAAAGATACCATTTTTTCGATAAAATGCTCGAGATATCATTAGTTTTTTACACATGGGATTACTCCCGCAAGGGTCAATCACTACGGGTGTTTTGTAAAAAAATATGCATCTTGATGTTCCCTGCAATGCACGGGCATCTTGCTAGTTATAAAAGAAGCCCACACGGGCATCTTGCCGCAGGGTGTGCCACCGACCCAAACTCAATTTTTTTCAGATGCTTAGGTGCACCGGATGCCATGCCATGATACAAAATGTAAAAAAAACAGCTCCAATTTTTTTAAACCTGTTATCTTCAAACAAGCCACATGTAACGCCCTCGATGCGTCTATATCTCCCACGTGTCGAAGCACGACTTAGAGGCATAACCGCATTGAAAGCAATGTCGCAAGTGAGGCAATCTTCACACAACCCATGTAATACATAAGAGAAAAGAATACATAGTTGGCTTACAATCGCCACTTCACACAATACATGAATAAAGCATTACATCATCCAAATGCAATCAAGGTCCGACTACGAAACCAAAATAGAAGAAGAACCCCAAGTGCGACAAGGTCCCCGATCAACCCCAACTGGGCTCTACTACTGATCAACTAGAACGAAACAACACAAAGGACAAGATCTTCAAAGAGCTCCTCCTTGAGCTTGGTTGCGTCATCTGCACGGTAACCTCGAAACCTGCAAGCTGGTTTTGCAAGTATCTGTGAGTCACGGTGACTCAGCAATCTCACACCCTCGCGATCAAGACTATTTAAGCTTATGGGTAAGGTAAAGGTATGATGTGGAGCTGCAGCAAGCGACTAGCATATATGGTGGCTAACATACGCAAATGAGAGCGAGAAGAGAAGGCAAAGCACGATCGAGAAACTATGATCAAGAAGTGATCCTAGAACAACCTACGTCAAGCATAACTCCAACACCGTGTTCACTTCCCGGACCCCGCCGAGAAGAGACCATCACGGTAACACACGCGGTTGATGTATTTTAATTAAGGTCAACTTCAGGTTTTCTACAACCGGACATTAACAAATTCCCATCTGCCCATAACCGCGGGCACGGCTTTCTAAAGTTCAAATCCCTGGAGGGGTGTCCCAACTTAGCCCATCACAAGCTCTCACGGTCAACGAAGGATATTCCTTCAAGCGGGAAGACCCGATCAGGCTCGGAATCGCGGTTACAAGACATCCTCGACAATGGTAAAACAAGTCCAGCAACACCGCCCGATTGTGCTGACAAATCCCGATAGGAGCTGCACATATCTCGTTCTCAGGGCACACTCAGATAGGTCAAGCTACGAGTAAAACCAGCCCTCGAGTTTCCCCGAGGTGGCCCCGCAGGCTGCCCGTTTTGGACCAACACTTAGAGAAGCACTGGCCCGGGGGGGGTTAAAATAAAGATGACCCTTGGGTGCGCGAAACCCAAGGGAAAAAGGCTAGGTGGCGAATGGTAAAACCAATGTTGGGCATTGCTGGAGGAATTTTATTCAAGGCGAACTGTCAAGGGGTTCCCATTATAACCCAACCGCGTGAGGAACGAAAAATCCGGGAACAGAACACCGATATGACGGAAACTAGGGCGGCAAGAGTGGAACAAAACACCAGGTATAAGGCCAAGCCTTCCACCCTTTACCAATTATATAGATGCATTAATTAAATAATATATATTGTGATATCCCAACAAGTAAACATGTTCCAACAAGGAACGACATCTCCATGTTCCAACAGGGAACAAACTTCAATCTTCACCTGCAACTAACAACGCTATAAGAGGGGCTGAGCAAAGAGGTAACATAGCCAAACAACGGTTTGCTAGGACAAGGTGGGTTAGAGGCTTGGTTTAACAACATGGGAGGCATGATAAGCAAGTGGTAGGTATCGTAGCATAGGCATAGCAAAAGAGCGAGCAACTAGCAAGCAAAGATAGAAGTGATTTCGAGGGTATGATCATCTTGCCTGAGATCCCGCAAGGAAGAAGAACGAGTCCATGAAGAAGACAAACGGGCGTAGTCAAACGGATCCTCACAAACACGATGTTATCGGAACTAACCCGAAGAAGCAACACCGGAAAGAAAGCAAACAACATAGTAAAACAACCATCACCTAATCATGGCACGATGCGCAATCAAGTATGATGCATGTCCGGTTTAATGAGGCATGGCATGGCAAAGTGCACAAGCAATTCTACAAATTAAGTGGAGATCAATATGCAACGAGTTGCATATTGACAAAACACCACAACAAGTTATTTAGTTCGATCTCGTTTAAGTACCCAACAAAATTAAATGTTGATTAACATGGCAAGAGGTGAAGCATAAGTAAACTAAACATTTAGGCAAGTTTAAATGGGGCCGAAACAACAAGCAACAATTCCGGTAAAACCCCATATGCATTAGTAATTTAATGCAAACAACAATTTTTAACCATTTAAAAAGTTGTTATCATGATGCGAATGACATGAGCAAGTTTATGCAATTTTTTATTAAAAGTTTGACAAGAGCATTAAGAAGCATTTGGTCGTCATGGCGGAACAAAAAGGGTGCCACGGCAACTGCAACAGAAATGGTGCCACGGCAACATTCCGGGTGATCCGACAACTCATTGAGATGTCGGTGCAAGAGAAAATGTGGATGAACAGATCATGCGAGGATGGTGGGGTGATCCCGGATACCGGGTTTTCCCATGGGTCGACGGCATGGCAACCGAGGAAGAACATGCAATGAAAACTCGGACACGGTTCGAACATGAGCATCTCAAACATCGCAAGCATTCGTTTCACGGACGTCATCTCGGGTTATACCTTCGAGGTGTGCAAACGGGACGGTTCTCGTTCGGTGCCAAGTAGAGGAAGTAGACATTCTCGGGACGTTCGTAGTGGAAGTAGTGGGGTACACGACGACGGTAGTGGTATGTGTCATCGGTAGCTGAACTTGGTGATCCAGAGAGGGTACTTGCCGGTCCCACAACACTGTAACCATTCATGGCAAAGAACTTGATGTTCACGGGTCTTCCAAAACGGTGTGGTGCTTGGCGAAGTGCACGTCGACGATAGTCGAACTTGACGGTTTTTGTTCATGGGTCTTCGGCGTTGGTAGTCGTTCTAGGAGCCGGGTGTCGAGGTACTTGGCGTTCTTGGGATTCCGAAAAAAGGCGGTAGAGGTACTTGGCGTTTCCGGGTCATTGGTCTTGCCGGTCCCGGACTCGGCAACGTAGTTATACAAGAGCATCATCGGACTTGTCGAATCTGAAGTCTTCGAGGGTCGTCGAGTAACTTGGCGCTTGCGGTCTTGATAGCTCGAAGGGGTACTTGGCACAATCCATGTGGTCATGCACTTGTCGTCGAAGGACTTGACGGTCTTTACAACACGAAGGGGTACTCGGCAAAACCATGTCCTTCGAAGGTCGACGGTAGTGGTACACATTGCCGGAGTACTTGTCGGATCCACGGCGACGGTAGTGGAACTTCACGGATCCGTGGTCTTTGGGCGTAGCGGTACTTGGCGAATCCCAAAACGGTCTTGAAGATCCAAAGTGGCACAAGTGAGATGCACATCCATGCAGTCTTCAAACTTGGGCTCCGGGTACAGGATTAGAGGGTCTTGGTGGTGGCCAAACTTGACAACGTTCACAGAGGCACTAGTGGGGTGTTTGATGCACTGAAGGCCGAAGAAGAAACATGGGAAGGTGGCCATGGTGGTCTAGCAGCAGAAGCAGCAAGGGCGATGGAGGTGGGGTGGCGTCGGGAGGCGCTATGCAGAGGAGGCCGATGGGGCATGGAGAAGCGGCGCGAGACGAGCAAGGGGCGGCCTCCATGGGGGACCTCCTGTCCCAGGCGCAGCAGCGGGGGTTCGACCTAGGTGGTCGGGGACGCGCTGCAGGAGAGGAAGGAGGGAGGCGACGACGTGCTTGAGGGAGGGGACAAGGCCGACGCTGGATTCTGGTGGGATCGAGGGAGGAGCGGGCGGCGGCCTCTGGACGCGTGGCTGCGCAGGCACCAGGCGGAGGAGACGGACGGCAGCAGCCTGCTGGGGCGCCAGCGGCAGTCTTGGGAAGGAGAAGGGGACGCTTGGCGAGGTGGAGGAGGAAGGAGGCAGAGAAGGGAGATGGGGGATCGGGCGCAGGGAAAGAATGAGACGAGCGAGAGGAAGGGTTCGATGGGGAGAGGGCGAGGGGATCGAGTGGGTCTCTCTGTCGGCGGGGTGGAGACGATGGAGAGGGAGAGAGCGATGCGGGAGTGCTAGGTCGCTCGGGCCTAGGGTTAGGTTTAGATGGGCCAGCGCGAGATGTTGTAAGGCCCAAGAGAAGCAGCGAGCTGGTTGTTTGGGCAAGTTGCAGCTGGGCTGGGAGGCCCAGCTAGGCTCTTCTCTCTCCTATATCCTTCTCTTTACATTAACAGAGAAAAAGAGAAAGGAAAAAGAGAGAATAGAAGGTTAGAGGAAGAATTTGGGCATGTGGTTAATTTTCTTGGACTCACAAAAATATGCTTGGTCCGAGAAAATTAGAAAAGTCCAGATCGAACGATAAGAATTCAAACTCATTTGAATTTACTTCAAATGGGTTTGAACTAGGACGAGGTTCTAGGAGTATCCAAAAATGTTGTGAATTTTGGTAGAGCTCCGGAAAATGATGAAATAAATTATGGGCAAAGTTTGGGGCCAAACTTGATGCAGAAAAGACATGTGATTATATGCTAGTGTGTTAAAGGTAATTCCAAAATAAAGGAATATTTTATAATATCTCCCTAAATATCGAGAGGGTATGTTTAAAGAGAAACCACCATGTGAGTTCCCTCAATTTAAACGGATCGAAGATCCATATGGTTTACTTAGTTGAGTTGAAAAAAAATTAAAGATATGATGGCATGATGACATGATGTAATGCACAGGATGCAACGAACCAAAACGAAACACCCGACAACACTCGGACACATGGAAGGCATCTGAAAGCTCCGGTCTTGGGGTGTTACTTACGTCAAACTTTAGAAGATTTGAGAATAACTCCGTAAAGATTAGAAGAGTCAGTTAAGATCCTGGGAAAATGACCTGTGGGTTAGGGCCCACTCAAGAGAAACACCATTTAAACGATTTAAGAGAGAGATTGCACCGGTTGAATTAAAATGGCTTGAATGAGATACCCATCTCGAAAGAGCTTGAACGAATGCAGAGTGGAAACACGAATCTTCGAGATATCTTGAGCACTCCGGAATAATTGAATAGCGAGAGGTGAATGATTAAGAATTCACCAGCATGAGAAAGCATTAAAACAAGGAAAGGATATGATCAACAAAGCTTGACTTGAAACCACCGGAGATGAAAAGAATGAAGAATTACGAACTTGAAGCTCCGTTAGAATCTTCATGAGAATCACCGGATAAGAACATTGAAGGAAAAGAATGGAGAGGCTTCACATCAATAAGATGGATACTCGATTAAGAAATCTGAGTCCTTAAAGAAAAACAAGGGAGGGAGGGCGGGAAAAACAAAGGCAACTTGGAGATGGATGAAACAAACAACATTGAGAAGAACTGATAATTGATCTTGTGAATGTTGAAGTGATCGGATCCACTTGAAGAGAGACACTCCGGTAGAACAAGATTGGCATAACAATCTCGATTATCGAGAAGGATTAGTATTCACATCGGAGTATGAGAACACCATTTGGGGAAGGTATGGAATCAACACTTGACATTGAAGCAACTCGAATACCACAACTCCAAACAAAAACAAAGGATTGGCTTGCAGAATAAGCCAGAACAAACATATGATAGAGATTTCGTTTGAAGTTTTCATGGTGGGGCCTACACGGGCTCGATCGTACAGCATCATCATGTACAAGGCAGTGCACATGACATACGAAGCGTCCCCGAGTCGGCATAGCCAAGGACTCTTTAAGACACAACGAGACCACTGTAAAACCAACCGTGAATAGGCGGACCACTAGACGTCGAACCCCAATTTCATATCATACATCTGTCGGAAAGATATCCTAAGAGCTACTTGAATTCCCACTTATAAACTCCCGAAACTTTCCGGTTATGCAATCAGGTGTTGGGGATACAGGGGAAGCATAATATCTAACCCAAATCTAGCAAATCCTACATCCAGCTGTATCCATCCTTCAACACATAACCAAGAAACCTTCGGAAATCATTTACCTCAACCTTCAAAAAGCATCCGTTTTATGAGTTATGGCAATACTCCCGAACTCCCGCCCCAGTACAGGGTGGCGTCGAGGTTATCTCACCAACAACTGCATAAAAAAGATTTTCGATCTCGGCGAAACTAAACTCAGGTATTCCAGAACTACAACGATAAAATTGTGATGACAACACTTCGGAGCTCAACTCCCTGGGACACTGCCACAACCCCTAAATGACAGGAGGCACCAAGAACAATGTTCTCGTCACAAATCGATCGGAACGATTCCAAGATACCCGCGTGATCCTAAAAAAATTAGTGAAATTTGAGAAGAGAAGAGTCAAAACTCTACGTCAGGATGCCTTACCAGAGCGATGAAGGGACGGGGGAGTAAAAACAATTCCTAAACTCTCCGATATATAATTCCTAAATGACTTAAAACATTTTTCTAGACTCAACAACGGCTGCTAAAAACGATCAAGCAGTGGGGGCTCCTAAGGTCGGGGAAGGCTCTGATTACCAACATGTAACGCCCTCGATGCGGCTATATCTCCCACGTGTCGAAGCACGACTTAGAGGCATAACTGCATTGAAAGCAATGTCGCAAGTGAGGGAATCTTCACACAACCCATGTAATACATAAGAGAAAAGAATACATAGTTGGCTTACAATCGCCACTTCACACAATACATGACTAAAGCATTACATCATCCAAATACAATCAAGGTCCGACTACGAAACCAAAATAGAAGAAGAACCCCAAGTGCGACAAGGTCCCCGATCAACCCCAACTGGGCTCCACTACTGATCAACTAGAACGAAACAACACAAAGGACAAGATCTTCAAAGAGCTCCTCCTTGAGCTTGGTTGCGTCATCTACACGGTAACCTCGAAACCTGCAAGCTCGTTTTGGAAGTATCTGTGAGTCACGGGGACTCAGCAATCACACACCCTCGTGATCAAGACTATTTAAGCTTATGGTTAAGCTAAAGGTATGATGTGGAGCTGCAGCAAGCGACTAGCATAT
This sequence comes from Triticum urartu, assembly GCF_003073215.2. Taxonomy (NCBI): domain Eukaryota; kingdom Viridiplantae; phylum Streptophyta; class Magnoliopsida; order Poales; family Poaceae; genus Triticum; species Triticum urartu. The sequence continues at coordinate 258,440,547 of NC_053024.1, forward strand.
ATGGTGGCTAACATACGCAAATGAGAGCGAGAAGAGAAGGCAAAGCACGATCGAGAAACTATGATCAAGAAGTGATCCTAGAACAACCTACGTCAAGCATAACTCCAACACCATGTTCACTTCCTGGACCCCGCCGAGAAGAGACCATCATGGTAACATACGCGGTTGATGTATTTTAATTAAGGTCAACTTCAGGTTTTCTACAACCGGACATTAACAAATTCCCATCTGCCCATAACCGCGGGCACGGCTTTCGAAAGTTCAAATCCCTGCAGGGGTGTCCCAACTTAGCCCATCACAAGCTCTCACGGTCAACGAAGGATATTCCTTCTAGGGGGAAGACCTGATCAGGCTCGGAATCCCGGTTACAAGACATCCTCGACAATGGTAAAACAAGTCCAGCAACACCGCCCGAATGTGCTGACAAATCCCGATAGGAGCTGCACATATCTCGTTCTCAGGGCACACTCAGATAGGTCAAGCTACGAGTAAAACCAGCCCTCGAGTTTCCCCGAGGTGGCCCCGCAGGCTGCCTGTTTCGGACCAACACTTAGAGAAGCACTGGCCCGGGGGGGTTAAAATAAAGATGACCCTTGGGTCCGCGAAACCCAAGGGAAAAAGGCTAGGTGGAAAATGGTAAAACCAATGTTGGGCATTGCTGGAGGAGTTTTATTCAAGGCGAACTGTCAAGGGGTTCCCATTATAACCCAACCGTGTGAGGAACGCAAAATCCGGGAACATAACACCGATATGACGGAAACTAGGGCGGCAAGAGTGGAACAAAACACCAGGCATAAGGCCGAGCCTTCCACCCTTTACCAAGTATATAGATGCATTAATTAAATAAGATATATTGTGATATCCCAACAAGTAAACATGTTCCAACAAGGAACAACATCTCCATGTTCCAACAGGGAACAAACTTCAATCTTCACCTGCAACTAACAACGCTATAAGAGGGGCTGAGCAAAGCGGTAACATAGCCAAACAACGGTTTGCTAGGACAAGGTGGGTTAGAGGCTTGGTTTAACAACATGGGAGGCATGATAAGCAAGTGGTAGGTATCGTAGCATAGGCATAGCAAAAGAGTGAGCAACTAGTAAGCAAAGATAGAAGTGATTTCAAGGGTATGATCATCTTGCCTGAGATCCCGCAAGGAAGAAGAACGAGTCCATGAAGAAGACAAACGGGCATAATCAAACGGATCCTCACAAACACGACGTTATCGGAACTAACCTGAAGAAGCAACACCGGAAAGAAAGCAAACAACATAGTAAAACAACCATCACATAATCATTGCACGATGCGCAATCAAGTATGATGCATGTCCGGTTTAATGAGGCATGGCATGGCAAAGTGCACAAGTAATTCTACAAATTAAGTGGAGATCAATATGCAACGAGTTGCATATTGACGAAACACCACAACAAGTTATTTAGTTCGATCTCATTTAAGTACCCAACAAAATTAAATGTTGATTAACATGGCAAGAGGTGAAGCATAAGTAAACTAAACATTTAGGCAAGTTTAAATGGGGCCGAAACAACAAGCAACAATTTCGGTAAAACCCCATATGCATTAGTAATTTAATGCAAACAACAATTTTTAACCATTTTAAAAGTTGTTATCATGATGCGAATGACATGAGCAAGTTTATGCAATTTTTTATTAAAAGTTTGACAAGAGCATTAAGAAGCATTTGGTCGTCATGGCGGAGCAAAAAGGGTGCCATGGCAACTACAATGGAAATGGTGCCACGGCAACATTCCGGGTGATCCGATAACTCATTGAGATGTCGGTGCAAGAGAAAATATGGATGAACGGATCATGCGAGGATGGTGGGGTGATCCCGGATACAGGGTTTTCCCATGGGTCGATGGCATGGCAACTGAGGAGGAACGTGCAATGACAACTCGGACACGGTTCGAACATGAGCATCTCAAACATAGCAAGCATTCGTTTCATGGACGTCATCTCGGGTTATAACTTCGAGGTGTGCAAACGGGACGGTTCTCGTTTGGTGCCAAGTAGAGGAAGTAGACGTTCTCGGGACGTTCATAGTGGAATTAGTGGGGTACACGACGACGGTAGTGGTATGTGTCATCGGTAGCTGAACTTGGAGATCCAGAGAGGGTACTTGCCGGTCCCACAACACTGTAACTGTTCATGGAAAAGAACTTGATGTTCACGGGTCTTCCAAAACGGTGTGGTACTTGGCGAAGTGCACGTCGACGGTAGTCAAACTTGATGGTTTTTGTTCATGGGTCTTCGACGTCGGTAGTCGTTCTAGGCGCTGGGTGTCGAGGTACTTGGCGTTCTTGGGATTCTGAAAAAAGGCGGTAGAGGTACTTGGCGTTTCCGCGTCGTTGGTCTTGCCGGTCCCGGACTCGGCAACGTAGTTGTACAAGAGCGTCATCGGACTTGTCGAATCTGAAGTCTTCGAGGGTCGTCGAGTTACTTGGCCCTTGCGGTCTTGATAGCTCGAAGGGGTACTTGGCACAATCCGTGTGGTCATGCACTTGTCGTCGAAGGACTTGACGGTCTTTACAACACGAAGGGGTACTCGGCAAAACCATGTCCTTCGAAGGTCGACGGTAGTGGTACACGTTGCCGGGGTACTTGTCGGATCCACGGCGACGGTAGTGGAACTTCACGGATCCGTGGTCTTCGGGCATAGCGGTACTTGGCGAATCCCAAAATGGTCTTGATGATCCAAAGTGGCACAAGTGAGATGCACATCCACGCAGTCTTCAAACTTGGGCTCCGGGTACAGGATTAGAGGGTGTTGGTGGTGGCCAAACTTGACAACGTTCACAGAGGCACCAGTGGGGTGTTCGATGCACTGAAGGCCGAAGAAGAAACATGGGAAGGTGGCCATGGTGGTCTAGCAGCAGCAGCAAGGGCGATGCAGGTGGGGTGGCGTCGGGAGGCGCTATGCAGAGGAAGCCGACGGGGCATGGAGAAGCGGCGCGAGACGAGCAAGGGGCGGCCTCCATGGGGGACCTCCTGTCCCAGGCGCAGCAGCGGGGGCTTCGGCCTAGGTGGTCGGGGACGCACTGCAGGAGAGGAAGGAGGGAGGTGACGATGTGCTTGAGGGAGGGGATGAGGCCGGCGCTGGATTCCGGTGGGATCGAGGGAGGAGCGGGCGGCGGCCTCTGGACGCGCGGCTGCGCAGGCACTAGGCGGAGGAGACAGACGGCAACAGCCTGCTGGGGCGCCAGCGGCAGTCTTGGGAAGGAGAAGGGGACACTTGGCGCGGTGGAGGAGGAAGGTGGCAGAGAAGGGAGATGGGGGATCGGGCGCAGGGAAAGAAAGAGACGAGCGAGAGGAAGGGTTCGATGGGGAGAGGGCAAGGGGATCGAGCGGGTCTCTCTGGCGGCGGGATGGAGACGATGGAGAGGGAGAGAGCGATGCGGGTGTGCCAGGTCACTCGGGCCTAGGGTTAGGTTTAGATGGGCCGGCGCGAGATGTTGTTTGGGCAAGTTGCAGCTGGGCTGGGAGGCCCAGCTAGGCTCTTCTCTCTCCTATATCCTTCTCTTTACATTAAGAGAGAAAAAGAGAAAGGAAGAGAGAGAAGAGGAGGTTAGAGGAAGAATTTGGGCATGTGGTTAATTTTCTTGGACTCACAAAAATATGCTTGGTCCGAGAAAATTAGAACAGGCCAGATTGAACAATAAGAATTCAAACTCATTTGAATTTAATTCAAATGGGTTTGAACTAGGACGAGGTTCTAGGAGTATCCAAAAATGTTGTGAATTTTGGTAGAGCTCCGGAAAATGATGAAATAAATTATGGGCAAAGTTTGGGGCCAAACTTGATGCAGAAAAGACATGTGATTATATGCTAGTGTGTTAAAGGTAATTCCAAAATAAAGGAATATTTTATAATATCTCCCTAAATATCGGGAGGGTATGTTTAAAGAGAAACCACCATGTGAGTTCCCTCAATTTAAACGGATCGAAGATCCATACGGTTTACTTAGCTGAGTTGAAAAAAATTAAAGATATGATGGCATGATGACATGATGCAATGCACAGGATGCAACGAACCAAAACGAAACACCCAACAACACTCGGAAACATGGAAGGCATCTGAAAGCTCCGGTCTTGGGGTGTTACACCACACCCGTCCCTTGCCTCATCAAAACAGCCCAAGGAATATATTTTGAGTGAAGCATGATTTATTTTTACAAATATATGTATATCAAAACTAGAGTTTTTATATTTCAAGCCCATGAACAAGTATTATTGTACTACTTTGGATCCATTGCAACGCAGGGCCAGCACATTGGTAGTATTAGTCTCTATATCTCTATCTCTACTCTACTCTTATAAAAAACAAAGTTGTTGATGATGGTGTGCCTGCCATCCTGCAGTATAGGCCGTCCGAATTATATCTGACGGATAGGAAGGAAACTATGGCAATTTTGCAAAAAGATACCCACACCCCTCTCCACATTTGCATATAAGGCCTTCCCTCGTTCATTCTTTTCTCCCACAAGATAAACTACTCATACAAATGCATCTTGATGTTCCGTGCAATGCACGGGAATCTTGCTAGTCTAGTAGTCTCTTATATCTTATAAAAAATAGAGTTGGTGATGATGGTGTGCCCGCCATCCTGCAATATAGGCCATCCGATTTATATCTGACGGATAGGAAGAAAACTATGGCAATTTTGCAAAAAGATACCTACACCCCTCTCCACATTTGCAAATAAGGCCTTCCCTCGTTCATCCTTTTCACTCACAAGATAAACTTCTTATACAAATGCATCTTGATGTTCCGTGCAACGCACGGGGATGTTTCCTTCGGGGTCTTTCCAGCGTAGCGTGGCCATAGTTGCAAGTTGACGCCCCTTGACATGCCGACGTTGAGGGGCACTCGGATTTTGTCCAATGAGCAGGTAAAATGAGTTTGATCATGTAGTAAATGCATTCTAAAGACTACTTCCGTGTCCATTTCCTAATTCTCCCCCTGCCCACTGTTTCACAGGTTAGGCTCAGTGCGAGTGGAGATTGGCTTGCATATGTACGGGAGGGTACCAACATCAATTTGCACAACATTTACAACGGTGACACTGTTCCCATAGAACCTTTGTCCAACATTGGGATAAGCCATGCAATGGGCCACCGCCTGAATTGGGACGATGGAACCACGGTGAGATTGAAGAAGATAGCACGAACCTTGCACATTGCGGTCAAAGGTGTCTGCGGCCGATTTGTTGTTGTACGAGTACAAAGACATTGTGCTCCTTTCTAATCGCATCTTCGCGGTGACAAACCAGAGGACTTGTATCGTATGGGACACATCCTACGGTATACTCCCTCTCTCCCAGTTTATTTCTTTTGAATTTTTTTGTTTATAAGTTTCAAATTCAAATTTAGAGCTCCCCATCACATGTTGAGATTACAATGTCCATTAAATTGCTGCATGCATGTATAGTAAAGAAACAATTCTTGAGTTTGGCACGAGTTCGTGCAGCAGTACCACCACAAGGCCTGGCGCAGGAGTTACATTTCCCTCTCGGGGCCCTCGGGACTGAGCTTCAGCGCCTTACTACACCTGCCTTTGAGTCAATAACATGTGGACTCCATATGTCTCTACTACACATGTAATGCTCCCGAAGGAAGAGGGGCAGTGGGGCCGAGAGGGGTGAGCCATAGGTCGGGGGACGTGTGGTGTCATGGGTTCAAGTGGCGTCGTGGGAATCACGTGTGGTTGTGGTAGAAACTTGATGCTCGCCGCATTTCAAGTGGCCCACATGTCATGCACACAAAGGCATAGGGGCGGTACGGCCGAGAGGGGTGAGGCGCACGTCGGGGGACGTGGTGCCATGGGTTGGAGCGACATCATGGGAATCGCAAGTGATAGTGGATGAAACATGATGGTCATCGTAGTTGAACTTCCATGGGCAAGTTGTTATGTCTACGGACACATGCATTGCATACCGATCACTAGAAGGAGTAGTAGAGAAAGCTAGGTGGATAGATAGTTCCTTATAGTCAAGCGGACCCACGCTACTACTTGTTCCAAAGACATGCAGACCATCAAAATAGTCCATCTATATCAATATACACATAGAGGGAATAATTTTTTTTACAAGAGAGGAAATAGTTCATCCATCCATAATGCCCTACTGCTGGTGCATCTTATTCTTCTTGTTCTTTGTCTTCTTCTTCTTCTTCTTCTTCTTCTTCTTCTCATTTTTTGTGAGAGACGACTTCGCAACAAACTCTCTGGACCTTGCAGCTATCTCAAAACTCACACGGGCATCGAGGGCAACATATTTTATCCGCTCATACGTCAAGGGATAATTCTCCCGTCTAGACGACCTTAATGCCAGCGTCTCGTCACCCTTCTAAAGATTTGTTCCGAGCAAAAAAATTGCTACGTCGAATAGGGATGGTGTCGGTTTATCACAATCTTCTACAGGAATTTTTATTTTGGTTTGTATGTCAGCGATGCTTTTCAAATCAAGGTTGTACGGCTCCAACTTCTGTTTGTCCCCTGCGATGGCTGCCCCACAGAAGAATATGTCCTCCTGAGACAAGAAATCATGAAGCTCACCTGGTATGGAGGGCGCGTGTATGATGTGGTACACCAAAACATCATCTTCGAGGCACAACTGAAGGACGACGGTGCGTTGGATCTTCCCAGTGGCACGTTCCGTGTACTCTACGTCGAGACCGATGACCTTCATCTCCACCTTTTGGAAGGAATTGGATACATTGTTGATCCACTTCTGAACAACCCTTGGGTGGTCGGTGACTGTGGCAACTATACTCAACGAGCCTTCAACGAGGACATGTTGGACGCTAAAAACCTGCATCTCGATCTCTTTCGCCATTTGGAACCGTTGGACTGGAGGGCTATGGTTTAGAGAATTAGGATTAGATGGCTAGTCTAACTGAAGAAGATGGTTATTTAAACGGGCTTCAGAATTACTCCAGGAAGATGTGAAGAGGTTAAAACAATGTGAATGAAGTCTGGTTTGGATGCATATGAAGATCAAGGAGAGGTGAAGAAGCAGAGGAAAATTGTTCCTGATGGAGAAGTAAATGGGAGAAGTGGCCTGCAGGCAGTTGATTAGATGCCTAGGTAGACTAAACAAAAAGTCTATGCGGGTAGAATGGGGAGTGGTACCTGTCCGTGTATGTGCCACTGGCTAGTTGAGGTCACTCTTTCGAATCACCGTGGCGAGACATTTTATGATTCCTTTTTATTTCTGCACCCCTCCTGATAGGTGGGACCTATGCAAATGGATAAAAAATGTGTCGTAGCTAGTTCAGATGGATATTGGCGCGTGCGTGGGGGACACAACATTCTCTAGTTAAGGAATAAGTATGTGGTTATCCTCAAAACAGAACAAGCACGGGAATTTCGTTCTGCTCGCAATATGGATGATACCTGGAGGATGAAGTGAACCCAGAGGCATGCTATCACGGGAGTACTACTCATGTTCCTACTACTCCTAATACTAGAAGTAGTACAACTGTGGTACACTTGATGGTCAAAATATTATTCATCCGGTCCTCACAATGAAGTGACAAGACCCTGCGCCCGAGGTGACACCAGTCTAGGCCGTGTCCGGGTTACCAAAGTCAGCCTCACCTTGTGCACTGTGCAGTCACTGTTACTGCCGCTGTATAGCATGCCTCGCCTCGTCTCCCTCTCCCCTAGCACCACTCCATCTCCATCTCTGTCTCGCCGGAGATCCTGAGGTCACTCTTCATCATCTCACTGTGCCCCCACGTACCCTCGCCTCGCTCGCCTCCCCCCAGTGCCACTATTCCCTCGCTAGACGCTCCAGCACCGAGAGCCTTCTCCCTAGTAAATCAAGCCCCCCAAAACCCCACCTTCCAAACTCCACCATGGCCGAACGCGAACCGCGCAGCATCCATATGAGCCACGATTGGAGCAATCTCCCCATTGACATCCTCGACCTCTGTTGTTCGTGTATGGATATGTTGAGTGCCCTGCGGCTGGCTGCATGCTCGAGGGACATGCACACGGTTGTCATTGAAGTGAGGCCTAAGGTTTTCAAGACACCCTGCTTGTTGCTATCTGGTCTTGGAAGATTTTCTCACCATGATACGGGGGCATACATGATGCCCCTCGACTTCAATCCAACCTCCATTAGCCGAAACTTCTTTGCAGGTATGTAGTGGGTCGCCATACATCATTTCCCTCGACTTCGATCCAATCACCATCACCCGAAACTTCTTGGCACGTATGTACTGAGTCGGCATGAGCTCCCACTAGATGGGTGCCGTCAGATAAGACCAGAAAAAGTTGGTTCCTGTGAACTTCCACGCCTCCCATGAGATTATCCTTCCTACGTTGGATTATATAGAGTTTTACCGTCGCGGTACAAGTCATCTAGATTACGAAGTCAATTGGATGCACCTTGTTCTGCAGAAGATTGTCATCTGCCAAGTGCCCACACGAGATGCGAATTATGCAGACTTCGAGCTAATTGCCTTGTTCGACCGTGGACTCGCCTATCTTTCCATTGGTGCCTTCTTTAGTTGGAGATAGCTCACCTCGCAGTGGATCATCAAAGCTGATACACACTTCTGTGATGCTATTGAACACAATGGCATCATCTAGGCGATCGCCAAAGCAGATGGCACATGTAAGTTGTTTCCTTCTAATGTTAATGATGACGCAATGACACTGTTTGAACTTTATGATGATTGGCATATCCCAGTTTGAGCAGAATTTGAGTAGAACTACGGAAATGTTTTAGAGACTTCGTAAATCAGCTATATTTGGAGTGAGTTAATTCATGCGATTGTGACCATGTCATTATAGCCAATTTGTACCCCTGAATAATCAAACGGTTAGGAAGATATGGATATTCTCCTTATTTTATAGTCAAACGGTTTTGAACCCAGTATACATTTCCCTGTATTTTCCTCCTAGTTCCATCATGGACATATCAATGTTGTTTCTTGCATTATCCTACTCAGACTCTGAACAATGCTGAGCTTACATTAACAATGCATGTCCTTTTTGATATGATGTAGTGACCCTACAGTTACTGCCCTTTGTAATCACACCACCTTTGCCAAAACAGGGAAGCACAACTGGTTCCTCGCTCGATCAGACGACGACAAAAGACTGATGATCATTCGGACACATGAGCCTGACAAGTTATATTGCAAAAACCCAACTGTATACAAGCACCGTGAAATACGTGAGTATCCGGACAGTTGTTGTTACATCTATGAGCAGGATACCAGCTTGTTGGGGCCTTCAGGATTTTTGAGTTGGAGGCGGGTAAACAGCCATGGTTCACACTCTCTGTTTCTTGGACTGAATTATCCGATTAACCAGGAGATCACCGTTGGCAAGTACCTTCATGGCAGAGAGGCTCTGTTTTCTATGGGAAACTGTGATTACACGGCAAGCCCTAGGAGTTCGGGAGCAAACTCCCCCCGATGATACAGCCTGCAGCCAAAAGAAGGTGAGAATGACAAAGGCATCTGGATTAACTTTGATCCTTGGATGTGTCGAGTCCGACAGGCAGTGATGTGGTTCAAGCCTTCAGGTTGATAGGTAATTGGGTTGTTGCGTCGAAAGGGTGGAGTACTGGTGTCTCCGGATCACTGGTGGTTGAAGCAGGGCTACAAATTATGATGGTGTTGGTTCATCCCTCTTCGAATGACTTGTTGTCTTTGCTACTTGTTCTGGATGGGTAGTTCTCTCTTTTGTTATGCATATTCCTAGTCATTTGGTCATCCTTGTCTATGTCACTCTTACTATGTAATAGTTGCCTCTATTTAGAATGTCATTCTCGTCTGGATCACAAGAGTTTGAGCGCTAGACACTGGGTCAATAGGTTAGTCCCAAATAATGATATAAAGTTGCTGTAAAATGATTGTAAAATGTCCAAGAATGATAAAATATTGGCGTGAATACTTCATAAATTATAGATACACTGGAGATGTATCAGCATACGCAAGCTTAATTCCTACTCGTCCTCGAGTAGGTAAATGATGAAAGAAATCATTTATGAAGTGTGAATGCTAGCAAAGTGCACATGTTTGATCAAGGACAATTTCAATCACTTTTCCTAGGATCATTATAGCAATTCTTTCCTATAAAACTTCTCATGTTGAAGTACCAACCAATTCACATGTTAAGGTTCAAACAATGAATTCTCTTGAAACTCAACAACCTATGTTCTCAGTCACCAAGCAATTGTAATTCAACTTATTCAACAGAGTTTAAGTAAGAGCTCCACATACTCAATCATCATATAGTCTTCTATGATTGCTAACACTCACCGCATACACATGAGCAAAATGTTTCAACCTAACACAAAGAAAGATAGAGGCTTATAATTTCGCCTCCCAACATATTCACTTCAAGGGTGATGTCAACAATAAGAACTCAGGCTACCCATATCCAACTAGATGTATGTTCCTAGATCTTTCCTGGCCACATGATGCTTGCCAAAGGAGAAAAATAAAAAGGAATAGAGAGAAAAACTTCGACTCTTGCATGAAAGTAAATACATAAAAGTAAAAGATAGGCCCTTCGCAGAGGGAAGTAGAGGTTGCCATGTGCTTATTTGTTTGTATGCTCAACCCCTTAGTGCAAAAGAATGTCATGTTATATTGCCCCTTATGATAGCAACCTTTATTATGCAGTATGTCGCTTTTATTCTTTGCCATCACAAGTTCGTACCACGCTTAATTTTCTCTTGCACTAAATGATCCCCGGGTACCGAGCTCGAATTCGCCCTATAGTGAGTCGTATTACAATTCACTGGCCGTCGTTTTACAACGTCGTGACTGGGAAAACCCTGGCGTTACCCAACTCAATAGGTAGGTATGGTGGACTGTTGAAAATAAGATTTGGGTTTAAGGGTTTTTGGATGCACAAGTAGTATCTCTACTTGGTGCGGAATTTTTGGCTAGTAAGGGTGGGGGGCAAGCACCACATGTTGAAGGATCTATGACAATATAACTTCTATGTGAATATGAACAAACATAAGCCATTACGTTGTATTCCTAGTCCAACGTTAACAATTTTGGCATA